>NW_007043459.1:214262-400746 GCF_000164805.1 Carlito syrichta | reverse complement strand
CCCAGGCGGGTCTCGAACCCACAGGCTCAGGCAATCCACTCACCTCAGCCTCCCAAGATGCGGGATTACAGGCTGAGCCACCGAGCCTGGCGAAGCCCTGACTTTTAAGGAGCTAGCCAAACAGGTGACAAACTGCTGGATGTCAAAGACAGGAAATCCCTTCAAATATTAAATTGTAAGGACACAAAAATGATCTACTTTCAGGAAAATGGGGAGCCAGTAATTCTGCTCCATGTTTGTTCCAGTTTAATGAAGCATGTTTGGTGGATACAAACTGGTCCTAAGGACCCCTACTCTACGTAGATGGCCACCTTTCCCACCCGAAACCCACTTTTTCAATATCTTATTTTTAAAAAGTCACTTAAGTTCATATCAGATTGAAGTTAGTATGTAAAGACCCTCTCTAGACCAGTTTTCACTCTTAAAATTAATCTGGTTTGAAATTGCAATTACTCAGGGTGTTTAAGAAATCTACAAAACCCTTTCAAAAATCTTCCTGAATATCAACACTAAGGGAAGGCATCAGCCTTGGAAAACAAACAGATGGATTGCTTGAAGTTTAAAAGGTAGCCACCCAAAGTTTGAAAGAAGCATCCCAATATCAAGGCATGAGATTCCCCAGTAGTTTTTCTTGGCTCAGAATGCAAAGTCTAGATAGATTTCTTGCCAATCCCCAAAACTACTTAGGACTGTGGATATAGCAGTTTGAACCATGTGTCAGTACTAAATTCCTGTCCAATTGGCTCAGAATAAAGGGAGGGTGGGGAGGGCTGAAGGGGCAGAGAAATGGTACATGTTATTTTCTCCAGGCAGGGCCTCCCTCTGTCCCCTAGCACTGGAAGAATCACTGGACAAATGTGTAAGTGGGAAAGGAAATGGATGGGTGAAAGCCAATCTCACCTCAGGACAAAAAAAGTTGTCCTTCTGTGTTTACATTTTCAAAAAGTGAAAATCCAAAAAGGATTGAGATTAGAAAATTCCTAGGAAACCAAAAAGTTTAACCACATTCCATAATTTTATCAATTTTAAGCCTCTCCAAGCAGGGTGGTCAAACTTAACTTTGCTTCCCACTTACAAAGCAGGTCAACTTATTTTGTATAGCTATAAACTGCAAGTTTCCTAAGTCAGGCACTTGGGATGAATTATGAATGGAATTAAGCAGCTTGACTTGGAATTTCCTCACTTTTACTGGTCTTTAAACAAGATTTTTATACATTCATATGTAATCGATGGAACCTACACTTGAAATAGCCCTTCACATAAAACACTCTGTTTTAGAGTGATTTTGCAGTTAGGGAAACCCAAATATGAACTTCTAATGTGAAAAAGGTAGTTTTTATATGCTGTTTTAAAACTGATCTGGGAAACTGATGAGTTGGCCACAAGATTTCTGTCAGAAACTGAAATTAAGATTATATTTTAGAATACAATTTTAAATGCTTTCTTTCATAAAACCAATCTGCTTCTCATATTCTTAGCCTTAGTTGCCTTAAAAATACATAAATTTGGTATTTGGTTATTGAGTTTTGAAGTTGCTAGGTAGAATAATTTAGATATTCATAAAACAGAGCACAAGAAAATCCTTCCTGAGTGCAAAACTACCTTTAAAATTATCATCCAAAGGAGTGAATCCTACACTTCCTGATTTCATTTTGTCTATTAGCTATTTCATACCCTAAAACATATTCTACCATATGAAACTTACACCTGTCTTAAAATTATGCTACAAACTGGTATGTTCAAATTGATTGATAGTAATCTGTGTATGTAAAAAAAAAGATCAAGATCAATGCCAAGTTTAAGAGAGAGAAATGAACTTGGGTTGCTTTTTACTCCAACAAGGGACCTGTTCAAATTTATCCCATCTTTATAGACAGGTTAATAGAAAATGTTTATGCATAAAATAATATGAAAGAAATATGTTTATGTTTATGCATAAAGTAATATGAAAGAAATTATAATAATTTTCATCACGTGGCTGATAATAACTAAATATTTGGAACATTTTTAAAGGTACTAATTAAAATACAGATAAAACTTTCAAGGTTTAAAAAGCAGTTGGAAAAAATACTTCTTCCATTTAGCTAGAATATAATTGCTTGTGCATTTTAATGGTTGTATAGAATTCTGTAGTAAAATGTGTTTACAAACTTGTCTTTTCCAGTCCCTTAAACATAAACGACTGAGAATATTCTTCCATCTTCTTCATACTACATTAAAAAGTATCCACTATCTTAACAGAAGTATATAGTATGGTAATAATTTTTTTTACCTGATTATAGCATTTCTATAGGATGGAAAATAGTCTCTAAATTTTTCTGGGTAGGGGAGAAGAGAAATGGTGTGGGAAAACCACCTTAAAACATGTTTTAATATTCATTTAAGTTATGAAAATTCCCAAGTATCTTTACAAAAAACTTTGATCTCACAATTTTATATAGACTACAGTTACAGGCTTGGAAATCCTGTTCTCTCGATCAAATTCCTTGAACAGGACTGTATTAAGCTTATTTAAAATTTTAAAAAACTACTTATAGTAATCATATATCTAGCTGGAGAAAGTTAAAAATAATAGTTGCAATGTTTTAATATTTGTGAAAATAATATTTTTTCCTGAAGGATAGATGAACTTCAATCCAAAATATGAACACAGAGCAAAATAATACAAATATAACTTTTCCTTTTGAAACTTTTCCTTTTAAAATTAAAAAGTGTTTATTCTACATTTCTAAATGTAATACTTTCAGCGCAAACTCTTGAGAAAATCCTAGGTAGTGAAAAATGTCTGTACTTCCATAAACATACTTGTCATACATTTTCAGGGACAATGCTGTCTCACCACATTTGATAATTACATTTTCTGAGGTGATGCTGTTCCACCACGTTCACGATTGCTATCTGCAGGGAAATGGATCAAGGCCAGTCACTGAGTGTCACCTGTCCCTTGGGGGTGGAGGAGAGGGCAGGCATGTTGATTTAAAATAGATTTTTAGTATTTATATCCATTCCCTTTAATTGTTTTTATTAGCTCTCAAAGCCTTTGATAGCAAATGTCAAATCACATTGAAGTTGACTTGTTTGCTCTTTTAGCCCCGCTGCTCCAGGCTATATCAAATTCAATACTTTGCAAATGACAATAAAGGGGTACTTTTTTTTTAATTGATAAAGAACATCTTTTTCCTATAACTTATCACAAAAAATGTCTAAAACACGGGCCTATAATTCCCACTGTAAATTAACTCTACTTATTTCAGGTTAGAAGAAGTAAGTGAACATTGCTTATCAAGAGATCCCTGGATGCTTCATTTGCCCTTGAATATTAACCTTGCCACCTGGAAAATTAAAAACCCAAGTCGCCCTCATCCTAGTAAACCCTGCAAACCGTTATAGGAAACGGGAGGATCTAAGTGGTAAGTAACGACAACCTACCTCTTCTAAGGCTTTATTAACGGGTTTACCTAAAAATATTTACTTTCTGGCCAAATGTCGCTCGGTTCTTACATGCAAATTAAAACTCTGGACATCCCCGTAGGAAAATGATGCCACGAACTGTGCCACTGCCCAGTTTCAATTTCACTTACACTGGCCTTGGCTCTTCAGACGGCAGCGCTGGCATCACTGCGGAGCCGCAAAACAGGACGTGCACGTTGGTTACCTCCAGCTACCGAGCGCCCGTCTTGCCCTGGGCACACTCACCAACACCTCTCTCCCTAGAAGACAAATACTTTTCAGATCGCGCATCCCTCGTTACACACCTGAACGGGGCTTTCGAGGGGAGGGGGAGGCAGGACTTGGGTGGGAGCAGCTTCTCTCCAGCACGGCGAGGACAGGCTGCAGAGGCGCAGGCTGGTTCCAGCCTTTTCCTGCCGATTCCAGCTCTGAGCAGCGTGGAGAGGAGTCGGACTTCTTTTCCAGGCGGCGCCTCCACGATGCGCGCGGGGGGCCCCTCCTGGGTAGGGCCGGGTCGGGGCGGGGAGACTGGGGGGACCCGGCGGCCAGCCCCCGCGCGCCCCGGCAGCTACGCGGAGCAGGGCAGCCCAGCGCGGCTGGGGGCGGGGGGGAGGAGAGGGGCGAGGGGTCCCCGGGCCGCGAGGCGCTCCGAACTCCGGAGAGGGGGCTGGGCAGGAGGAAACTCCCAGAGCCGCCGAGTCCAACCCCGGAACGCACTTGAACCCGCGGCTAGGCCGGTGGCCCGCCGCGATCGGAGCGCAGCCGCCGCCCGCGCGGAGTCGTACGCCGGCCTCGCTGGTTCCCCGGCCCCCTTCGGCGGGGCGGCCAGCTCCGGGGCGCTCGCCTGGGGGCCCCACCCCGTTCCCCGGGGTTTAGCACCACCAGGGGCAACGCGGCACTCCCAGACACAGAATCTGAAAGCGGAGATCGAGGGCTGCTGCGGAAGGCTCGACTTACATTTCATTTTCTTCTGATTTGGAGAAAATGTCACGGGGGTAGGGGGGACCCTTAACTGTAAATATGGTGGCGGGGGGCGGCGAGGGCGAAACGTGCGCGCGGCGGGAGGCGCTGGCGCCCTGGCGGGGATTCCCGGTCTCGCAGCGCGCCCTAGTGGACGCCCTTCCCGGCGTCCGCTCCCCTGCCGCTCCAGCTCTGTCTCCTGTGCTCATTACAATCTGCAATATATTATTTCTTCCAAAGTATTGACAATGTGTGAGACTCCAGTAACCCCGGAGCTCTTGTCTGGAATCAGCACATTTATTCACATTGAGGGGGAAAAATCCGAATTAAATCCCCGTGACCCTGATTGGGTTACAGTGCCATTCTCCCTGGATCCTCTTTTTAAATCCACTCCACACTGCTTCTCTGTCTATTACATGCTAATTTAATTTTACTGTGGAAGATATTTTCAGCATTTGCTGAGGACAGTAAATTTTGTAGTTTATGTTATTTCACTTTTTATGACTTTTTAACACTTAATAAAATTTTATTAGAGCACTTTTGTGTTTACAAGGCCACAAAACTCTTGGCAGGTTGTCAGAAGTCCTTTTTATTATGATCCTACTGATATACTGCGAGTAATGAAATAATCATGTCCAGAAATGTATCAAAGGCCAGAGGGATTATCCCGCTTAATAGCTTCACAGATGCGCCCAGAAGAATGTGGACACGCGGCGGAGGCAGCCCCCACTTCTTTCTTTACCATTTGGGTTGCTTTCCTAAAAGGCTACATGCAGGGTCATGTGACTTTCCGCGGTCTCAATAAAAAAAAAAAATTTATTCTATTGCAAAATGTGCTTTTCTTTTTATTCTCCTTGTGTGGGCATTTAAGGCTGTTCTAGTGGTGGTGGGGCTGGCTCCACATAACCGTGTCAGTCACTTTCCTCTCATTTCTAAGTGTACTTTTGTGGCATTTAAGCAGCCGGTGGTGACACTGGTGTTGAGCTGTGTGGCTTCCACAACCTGCACTGAAGGCGTTGAGAGGGACTCAGAAGTGCACAAGGTGTTTTAAGGTCCTTTGCATTCTGCCAGACACCTTTTGCTGTTGCTTTTTGGTTTTATTTTGTTTTGCAAAACAGGGAATGGTGACTTAAGGACTCTGCTTTCTGCCTTGTGCCAGAGAGCCACAGTGAACTGCTTTTATTTTATTTTTATTTTTTTGGTAAGACTTGCTATGAGAAGGACTTGCTATGAGAAGGACTGCAGCTTTTGTTTTTTAAAAAAACCATTTCCTTTTCTTTTACATAGATATGTGATCCTTTAACGCATAGGTGTTAAGTTTATTCTTGCTGCAACAGAAGGTCATTGTACTTCCTGACCTCCAAAGCAAGGTGGGTGGCTTTGTTTTATAATTACATTTTCTGTCTTCAACTTCATATTTCTCTTTCTCTGTTATTTCCTAAAGAGTGTATCAAAGTGATAAAAGAGATGAGGCATGGACTCATAAACAGAGCGATTTTGGAATGCCTATTGGTACTTCCATGGCACGTGTGCTTCTAAACTTTGGCTTTGAAGGATTTCAGCAATGTTTTTCATGAGTAAGTGTGTGTGCGTGTGCATGTGTGTGTGTTTCATGTTCCAGCATATCATATTAGGATTTTGTCATCTGTCATTGTTTGAAGCAACCCTTGGGAAGCGCGCCTCTCTCTGGATTGCCTGATCACACATATGTGTGCTCTCCCGTTTGGCTGTACGCAGGCTGCTCATGAGAGCTCTTTGATTTCAGCTTCAAGGGGGCAGTTTGGTTCTTTGTATGTCGTTTGCTAACCATGGACAAAACTTAGCGCCTGGTCTAATAGTCTGCCGTATGTCCATGATGGTCTAGATTACCAAAGGAGCATATGAAGGATTGCATCCGTCCCTTTAATAACATTATGTCCTGAGACCATTTGGGCAGCCATGTTTCTCCTTTTACAGTGTTTTCCATTTGCTAATATAAGTCCATTTTCCCTTTTTCTCCTTTTCAAATTATTTCTCTAGCAGCTGAAGAGCTAGGAAATGAGGTACTATTAGACTCTGGCTAAACATTCTTCCTCTACTTTGATTATGGCGGATGGTTTGTGTGCTTTGCCTTTTACCACAAGAGACACAAGACTGGGCAGAGAAATAGGTTCAGACTTTAGCTTCCAAAATTCCAGAGTGTCTTTACATAAGGGAGTTTATGCTCAAGGCTAGGAATCAAGAGGAGCATATTAATTTTCATTCTGCCATAAAGTGACAGTTCAATTTGATACATAATTTGTGTCTAGGACAATTGAAATGATACTTAAAAGGCTGCTATATCTTTCAAGTTGGAAATCTATTTTCTTAGATTATGAAGTAAACCTCCCCTAAGATAGATCTTTTTAATGCATCAAAGTATGTTTGTAACTCTCATTCAAAAGTGCAAGAGATTGGCTTGAATGTGGTAACTGATGACACAGGTCTTGATCAACGGAGGGCCTGACTAGTGTCCACAGGGATTCTACACTCCCTTCTAAAGTCTTCACTGCTGAAAGGAAAGAGGGAAGCCCCAGTCCTGTTGTCTAGGGAATTCGTCTCGGAAAACAGGAGTAAAAGAACCAAGCCAGAAGCACGCAATCATCCCTTCCTGGTCAATGACAGCACCTGGTCAGATGGGACGTGACAATGGTGCTGTTACAAAGCAGCCAAATATGGGGGTTACAAGGGCAGACCCTAGAACCACTTTGCTTAGATCTGATCTGATTCTACTGTGCATTGCTTGTGTGGCTTTGGACAAGTTTTTAAATCTCTCTGTGTTTAGTTTTTTCATTCATGCTAGGACTTTCCCTCTCCCTTGGTTGGTTGAAGGGTTAAGAGTTAATTCATAGGGCATGCTTAAAACAAGCCTTGAATGCTTCTTAAACAAACTCCAGGAAGACTGATATTTCTGTCACCTACACAGTGCCTGGCACATAGTAGGTCATTGCATATTTTGGATGAATGCTGAACGTTATTTCTGACTGCCCTGGTTGGTTCAGATGTGACCCATGAGGGGATAATTGAAGCACTGCCAGACTTAGGTATGGACTTGACTCTGCACAGAATGGACAGCACTGCTGTTTTACTTTTTTTTATGGGTTTCTGTGTTGTCTCCTTAACTAGCAATTGGGTTATAAAGTTCTTAAGAAAAGAGAGAACCTAAAAGTTGAGGGACCGTCTATACCACTCTACATAGTACTTTGTATATAAGTAACAGACAATTGATAAGACAATCTAATATCCCACATATATCAAAGCGTGAATATTGTGTTATAATCTATTATTCAGTAAACAGTAGTTGCAGGCACTGTGCTAAATTCTTTGCATACATTTTATATTTCATCCTCACACTGATCTCATATCAGTAGTTATCACAATCTCTATTTTACAGGTAAGAAATATGAGGCTCAGAGAAGTCTAGTGAATTTCCCAAGGTCACACAGCTAGTAAATGACAGATCTGGGCATTTAACCCAGGTTTATGAGAATGTAAAATCTATACAGTTAGCACTACCCTATACTGCCTCCCAGTCTGTTTGGCTTTATAGAGTCCCTAATCAATTTGGTCATTTACAATTAGTGTGTAAACCACGATGGAAATGGAAATAATTAAGGTTGGAATCCAGGCCTATTATTCTGAAATTATCTTGCATAGTATTTGGGATTCTGGGCTCAAGGGATAAGACACAGGCCTGCCTCCCAGGACCTTTTCTGTCCTACAGCTACAAGCTCATTCTACTTCTACAAGTAGCTATTTTAAAAAGGCCAAAGGAGAGGGCAGGGTTACTTTTTCCCCCTTTTCAGAAAAATATGGTGAAGCTGAATTTACCTCATCTAGTATTAAAACATCAAGTGAACAGATTTACATGTCAACTAAAGACTAAGAAGGTGGGAACTCAGATAAGACAGTGGTCCAGCAGATTGTTCTTTTAGCCAAAAGTTCCCTTTGGGCTTTAAAGATAGCCATCCTCCTAAGATACTTGACGGGTGTTCTGACCCTTTCAGGGAACGAAGAATGGCCTGAGACCGTGAGGAAAGCCTTGATCCACGTTCGAATTTCTTTCATGAATGAGCAAGGGTGGCGCAGAAGAGCTCTGCTTTTACTACATGATGCATTCTGTACCCTTGAAGCAAATACATACAGAACCCTGGAAGATGAAGCTAAGGAGCCTGCGAATTGCTCTAGGAAATGTTCTACAACCCCTTAGTCAAAATTCCATCCAAGAATAAATTTCAAAAGTGGATGATGAAAAGATGAAAGCCACTGGCTGCTGCCTGGTAAATCCTATACATTTCCTGAGAAGAAAGGACTCAGCTTTAGTGAGACTCCACCACAGCCTGCACAGCTAGCATGAGTCTTTGACTCATGACTTTGTGCCTGTTACTGCTGGGAGAGAGAGGGGGAAAAGGTGAGGAAATGAGGGATACCCTGAAGAACTCTTGAGGTCACAGAGACCAAGCTCCTACATAAATACAGAAGCGGCCTGAGTTTGCTACTCAGGAACCCAGGGCAATACCAGGCTTTGGTGGCTTTGCTGGAAAAGAGTTCTGGGGTTTTCCAGTCTTCTGACACATGTGACTCTGGGCACTTAATTCACCTTTCTGTCTCTGAGTTTTCCTTTTAGAAAGAGAAAAGTCATCAAACTTTTGATGCACGTTTATGGGGTTTTTAGGATTAAGGATATACTTAGAGTTAGTTTTGAGTTCTTCACCGTGAAGTCTGAATAATTTTTTTAAATAGATGGAGAACTTGTGTCTTGATGAATATTTGGTGAAAACAAGAGAAAACCAAAAACACAACATCAACTGCTAAATTCAACCTCACACAATAAAAATTTAGCACAGTATACCTTAAAACTGAGGTTAGATGTCTACAGAAAGGACATGGGGAAAAGAACATATTGCAGCCAGACATAATTTTAAGCATCATGGCTTTTAAGGACCTTGAACCACTTTCTCCTAATTTGACTTGCCTTCCTTTCTGCATCTGTGAATTTGTCAAGTTAAAGTTTATTGCCATAACAGGTTGTGAATGATAGTACATCTCTTTTGAAAAGGTCTGAGTACTTTTTGATTATGTGATGGAAAGAATGTATGCTTTTTCCTTTTTAGTATCTTTCAAACCAACTACTCTTATATAAATGATATCTTTAAAAAAAATGTACTCACCCTTTTTAGACTAAGACCAAAGATTCTGTTCCATACAAGTCATGAGTGGCTGCTGAAAGATGTTATGAGTGAAATGGTGTCTTGCCTCCTCCCGACAGCTAGCCTATAGATCAGACCTTATTCCTATAGTTTCAGAATCTGGAATAAACATAATGATCAGTAAGGCCTAAATGCAAAACCCCAGGCAATAAAGCAGTAAGCACAGGCAGACTCCTAGGACAGGAAGCCACTGGAATCTGGTTGCTAGGAGACACTCGTCTTTCACTGGCAACAGGAAGATGTCCTTGAGCATGGCTTCCCCTGTGGTTGGCTTTGGACAAGACTGAATCAGACTCTGCTCACTAGTGCCGCCTTCCCAGCAGGGCTGACCAGCCCACAGTATGGGTACTGTCAAGGGGCAACGGTGGGTCCTGGTCCCTCAGAAATTTCCTCACACACATCCTGCTTTCTGATGCACTCTTCTGAGATCTATAAGCATTCAGTATGTCTACTCTAGACTATGAGAATATGGAAAAATTAGCTTCCTATGTGGTGCTTATACCTGTGAGAATTTTGCAAAATAAAATAGCACCCTGAGTTATATGAAACAGCCTACAAAGGCTGTAAGAAAAAAAGAAGAGATAAGATAATCCATTAATGGTAATTAAAAGAGGTTTCATAGAGGACGGAGCACCAGAGTTGGAGGATTCACCCAGGGAAGGTGATACTGGTAGGGGAACACCGTGTCCACCACGGAGAGCTCTCTCAGAGGGTGCTTGATGGCAGTGAACTTGCTTTTCTGACTCCCAGAAGCATCCCCAGCCCATAAGGCCAGTACTTGGCAAAGAGTTTTGTGCTCAGTGTTCAAGAGCGGAGCACATGTAGGAGAATCAAGGCGCTCTGAGATGAGTAGTGGGGACTTGGAGGTTGCTGTTGGTGTTCTAGGGAAAAGCCAGTGGAAAGAATACCAGATGAAGAAGGTCAACATTTCATTACCAGAGTGTCTGTTGTATCACAAAATGATGAGAAATGAGGTGACCAGATAAGGTGCAGCCCGCTTATGGAGGCTCTTAATAACCAAACAGAAAAAGGCTTAAGAGAATTCGGGAATTACTGTGGGATTGTGAGTCTTGTAGGACTGGAAGTCTTACGGTCTACAAATGCTCTTTCAATGGGATTATCTCTTAAATATGTGTGGTTTATTAATGCCAATTATAACTCAATAAAGCTGTTAAAAATACATGATGTCATTAGATGTTCAATATTTGGTGAAATGGACCTTATCCTTATTTCATTTTTACAAGTGAGGAAACAGACCCAGAGAGGTTCATAGCTTGCCCAACTTCACACGTTTCAGGTGACAAGCTAAGACTTCTGGGTCTTCTACCTGCACACACCTCATTCACTCCTTTCTGAAAGCTGCCCTCTGCTGAGGGGCTTGGAACAAGCCTGCCTGTGGTAGGGGAGGTCAGCGGGGAGGAGGTAGCAGATAGATGTTTGTGAGGTGACCACAGTGCTAGCTGTGGGGACTGACAAGGAGGATAGGAAAGCAGTTTTCACCTTCTCCTTATCCCCAGCTTCCTTGTTTGTGCTTCCGAGCCTTACCTTCCTTCTCCCATCTTTCTTCCGTATGCCTACTCAGGGCTATGAGAATATGGAAAAATTAGTTTCCTGTGTGGTATCTCAGTCTTTGGGGTGACATCCTGCTGAGCTGCATGTATGGGGGGTTTCTTGAGGCTCCTCGACTGTCACAGCTGCTGTAGGCCAGCTTTGGAACAATGCTGTACTGCCTGGGACAGGAAAGGGCCATACCTTTTGGATCTAAAGCATTACATCTGTGACACTTTTTTGGGAGAGTTTTGATGTGAAAGAGGACACAAAGAGTGAGATTTGGGGCCCATAAAATATTGCAAAGGTTTGGACAGTACATGGGAATGTGGCATTGAAATGCATTGAAACATGCATTTCAAAGACCACCTTAATGGTCTTTCAGACCTGGTTTCAAAAACACCCAATTCTCACATGTGTGAGTGCAAATCACTTCGATTTTGACTTTATTAAGTGGTCTCAACTGTAAGCAACTAGATCACATTAGAAATTCCAGCACTTTGGGAGGAAAAGGCGAGAGGATTGCCTGAGTCTCGGGGCTTGTGACCAGCCTGGACAACTTGGTGAGACCTTGTCTCTACAATAAAGCACAAAAACTATCCAGACATTGTGGCGTGTGTCTGTAGCTCTAGCTACTAGGATGGCTGAAGCGGAAGAATCGCCTAAGCCCAGCAGGTCGAGGCTGCGGTGACTGTGAGCGTGCCAATGCACTACAGCCTGAGCAACAAGAGTGAGACTCCAACTCAAAAAAAAAAAAGAAAAGAAAAGGAAGGAAGGAAGGAAGGAAGGAAGGAAGGAAGGAAGGAAGGAAGGAAGGAAGGAAGGAAGGAAAGAAAGAAAGAAAGAAAGAAAGAAAGAAAGAAAGAAAGAAAGAAAGAAAGAAAGAAAGAAAGAAAGAAGCATAGTGTTGTGGGCTTTGGGCAGATGACTCTGAAGTTGGAATCCAAATTCCACTGTTTACTAGATGTTGCTGGCACTAGATGCTACTTAGCCTCTTTGGGCCTCAGTTTCTTCGTCTGTAAAGTGGCAATAAAATAACAAAATGAACTTAAAGTGTTGTGGGCAGTCCTAGGCACGTGATGAGCCCTCACCATGTGAATGGTAGCACCAGCATCCTCATCAGCGACATTATCACAAATGCTTTCTCCTTGTCCATGACACTGGAGGAAAACAGACTTGTGTTCTTTAGCTTTTGGACTTTTCCAAGGCTGAAACATATTTGTAATGCTACAACTTCAATAACTTTTTAAACTTCCTTCAGTAGGCTTTCTTTTCTACCAATTTGCACAAACGACACCAGTTTCTTAGTATTTGTTGAATGAATGTATGAAATAAACAATACCACATCCAAAGCAAGTTTATTTTCATTGGTTCCAGTGAGGAATCTTTTATTGTTCATTTTTGCATGGGGTAAGTGGTGGGAGTTGGTCCATGATGCTGATAAACAGAAGTGATATGGCACAGATGGTTCTGTGGGATCTGGAACTACTAGCCCATCAGCCCAGTCACTTGGAAATTCCTTTTCCTTATACTATGAAGCAACCAGCTAGAAAAGGAGAATCTGGTTAACTAGTTCTTTTATGGAAAACATCCAGGTTGACAGGAGTATTTTTAACTGGATCCCCGCCCCCCACCCTCCCAGTGGCCTAGCTAGATGGACTCATAGTTTCCAACCGACCAGCTTCACCTGGTAGAGCCTCTGGGACAAAGCGCCTGCTCAATGCTTCTTTTGTCCCCAAAGTACTCTGTCATCTACTCTAGAGAGTGCAGTTTTGACTATCTCCAATTTCGCATCCATTGAGTCTTAATGGTTCTAGCAGTCATTTCACTGCTGAACCCAAGTTTGCATCATGGGTATAGAAAAGATATAAAACATGAGTATTAAGTGGTGGAATACATGGCAAATGGGGATAGAATTAAGACAAACAAACAATAGTAAAGAGATCAAGAAGCCTGCTAGAGTGAAAGGCAATTTGGGCCAACAAAACGTATCTTCCCAAGGGGCATTTTACAAACAACTGTAAACAAGAGATTTCCTCTTAGTAATAGAGTCAGATGCCTATAATCTGAGCACTTTGGGAGGCTGAGGCAGGAGGACTGCTTAAGTCCAGGAGTTCGAGAACATTAGGCAACATAGTGAAACTTTGTCTCTACAAAAAATTTAAAAATTAGCTGGATGTGGTGGCACATATCTGTAGTCTCAGCTATTTGGTAGGCTGAGGCCAGAGGATCACTTGAGCCTGGGAGTCTGAGGCTGGGGTGAGCCATGACTATGCCACGGCCCTCCACCTGGATGATGGAGTAAGACCCTGACTCAAAAAAAAATGCAGTCTGACATATACATATCCTTTAATCTTTTAGTTCAACTTTGAAGGTAAAAAAATTTTAAACATTAGGCCTGTATTTTCCTTTATTACCAGAGGCTCTTCTTCTGGATTCTACCAAGAAAGTTAGCACAAATAATAAACTTGAACAGATTCTAAGATCCTGGGAAACCTCACTTAATCTCAGAGGCCCCTTCCTCTGAAACTCATATTGCCATGTAAGCATCTAGTTTCGGCTCGTGATGGGACCAATTATTGCCACTGGATTTTAGCTTGTGCCATCTCACCTGGGGATATGACTCTACTTCCTCCAATGTGCTCAGCCCAAGGGTCTCATCCTAAAGGAATATCAGAGGAGCCCACCAGACCTGTGTCTGAGAAACATCTTTTTCCTAGCACGCATTTTCCCATCCATTCATGCATCCATCCATTTCCTCAACAAATGTTCTCACACAGTTTCTACACTCTGGAAGGTAGACACCAGCTTTGTCTTCTTGAAAAACTTGGTCCATACCCAGCATAGGATAACCACTTGAAAGAATATTTGTTAAATAAATGAGTAAACAGTTATCAAATGCCTATGATGTGTTGAACAGTGGGCAATTGATATGACAAAACAGTTCCCACCTTCTTGGTGTTCACAATTATTTTTCAGGATGGCTTTATACCCCAACAGAAAAAACCAGATTTCGAGGCTACTAATGCTGTTTTTATATTCAGTTGACTGGTTGTTTGAATAATTGACTGTGCAGTGCACTAAGATAGATGCACAGTTCCTTTCAGAGAGAAATGTGAAAAAAACAAATAGCTTCACATCAGACAAATTCTGATTATTCCTTCCTAAAGTGCACAGCACCTCCAGTCACTAATGGTTATAAGACACCATTTGGGGACACTGATCTTAATGTGCCATTTCCTACAGGTCTTGTTAGTTCCTAAAACCATCTGTAAGAAGTTATTGTATTTGGCTTTCTTAAGCCATATTTTTAAAGCAAGGCATTTAATTAGTGCTTGTTAAGATGTTTTCAGTGCTTTGGCCACTTTTCTCACTCCTGCTGTTTGTTCTTGGTCAGCATATTTTCTGGAAGTGTTGTTTTCGGGAAAGGGCATAAGATATGTCTCTGTTTGGAGAATTGCTATGTGTATCCACATGAAGCAAGTCTCTGAGGGCAGCTGAAGAGACTGTCAGGCCGGCTGTGCAGAAAGAGTCTGTGTGCTCACAGCAGCTACTTTTAAAGGCCTCTGTTTTGACATCTTTATGAAAAAAGCTGAGACCTCAAAATGGACTTGGAGCCAACAACTATAGGAGTGTACACTGAAGCCCTAGAGAAGAATGCTGCAAAAGGGAAATGTATTTGAAATATTAAATCTAAGTGCCTTTGTAAAAACTTTATAAAAAGGAGTTTGCTTGAAAGGACATAATTCTTAGTTACTCTAATAAGAGACCGCATAAAAACTGTAAATTAGTTCATGGTATTGAAAAGTCCACCAATACTCACTGAAAAAATAAGTAGGTTCAATACAGTTATATTGTATTTGTAAATATTAAATACTATTAAATTAATTAAAATTTCAAACTGTTTTACAAAATAAGACATTTTTACTGATTTTCCCCCCAAATTCTTTATTCATATTTGGATTAGAATGGCTTGATATCTGTACTAGTTTATGAATCACAAATGCATGTCAAATCTGGTTATACAAAAGAAAAGTATTTCAAGGTAATATAGAACCTGTGAAAATGAAGAAATATGTGTATCTTGATAGGTTAAGAAATGTTATACAGTCAACTAAGAGAACCTACTTATATTTTTTTTGAGACACATATTTAAGGAACAAAAAGCTTCATGCTGATTATTGCTTTAATGATAATTTAAACAAAATTCTTTGAATTTTAGTGCGCTCCTCTAAGGTGATCCTTGATTAAGGAGGAAGTGCAATAAATATAAACTAGAGTTAGCCAAATTATTAAATCTCCATATTCCACACGCAAAGTAATTTCTATTGAAATCCTTTTTCTTCCATAATCTAAACACTTCAGTATATTAAAGGCTTCAGTGAAGGTTAAGCATTTGGCACTGGGTATCAAAACATTTCCTGGGGGCCCTCCACCACTAACAAGCTTTTTGTTTGGGTAGGAGGTAGAATAGAAGTGGGAGAGGTAAGAGCTCAGTTGGCCAACCCTTGACATTTGAAATCTTTATCAGTCACAGCAATGTTTTCGGTTTGTGTTGATGATTTGTGGTATGATTGTTTATCCATATATCATTCACTTGGACTCGCTGTTTAGATGCAAAGGTCTCAAGACCATCTGCAATCTTGATGAGTAGTTGTAGCAGCCTGGCCAGACATCTGGCTGTCAGTTATAATTGCATCCCTGCTCCTAAAGTTGTTAGATACTCCTGGTTCCCTTTGAACACACTACTGTGATGTACCACAGTTTCAGGCCATTGATGTGAGCGAGTGAGTCCATTCCTGGTTTCAGTCTAGTTGGAGACAAGATTTATGAAATGAAGAGTATCCATGTTGCTGGAAGGGTGGCTGTTTTCGTCTGCATTGAGTTTAATGATACATCAGTTTCCTCTGCAGCCTGTACAACTCACTCTTTGAACATGAAGAGAAATAGTGCATCCGAAGATTATTTCAATGGTGTTGCCATGTTTACTGTTTCCTGTTGTCTTTGCCTAAAAGTGTTTTAACAAAAATTAGGGTTGATCATAAAAACATTTGAGCCAGGGGATGAAAGGAGCTGTTATTATGTTTCCTTTCCAGGTTAACATGGTCGCCTTTGATTTAAGCACCATAGACTTAAGACAGGATATGACACCAATTAAAAACATGAAACTTAATTTTTGGACTAAACAATCACATAATCCTTCTTCTGGTATCTGGTATGAGGGTTACTGACATGACATTTATTTCTCAGCCACAATCCTAAATTTATTGGGTTGGTTTTATTTAAGGTACATGGGGCAACTAATATTAGTGCATGTAAAAGCCTAGCAATGTCTCAAAATTGTAAAGCAGCTGTTATAAAGAGAACATATTTTTTCCCTATGACTGTCAACACGAGGTCAAGAACGCATACAAACTCACTCCATGAGCCCCAGGTTCACTCATCTTGGTTAGAGGCAGATTTTGATTTAAGATCTACACCTCAAAACAAATCAATTACTTTTATTTCTAAAGTACAGTATGGAAATTTTTTTTAACCAATAACCCCTCCTTAGCCTTACACTTAAATTGCATTTTTGTCAAGAGAGTTTTAGTATCTCTTGAAAATCAAGTTTAGATTGTAATCACAAAATAATCCATTAACCATTTTTAAAGAAGAAAAGTAATGGACTGTATTTGGGCAACATAAGAAAATTATAAAATTGAGTGTCAGTGTTTAATTTTAATGCAAAAAATAATTAAAATGAAGGCATGCAAATATAATGAGCCAGGTCAACCTCCCCATCTTTTTGCTCTGACACCTTGTTTAACTCTAGTTAATGATGCTATGAAAAAAGTATTAGCAGTTTCAGTTCAGCCCCTGGTGGTCTATGTCACATATTGCATAACCTGCTGGTGGTTCCTACAGGGCTATTTCTCATTTACGGACAGTAGCCTTTTATAATTGTGTCTGGAAGTGGGAAGATCGTGGAGGGAGAGTGTCCTGTTTTAATCTCTTTATTATGCACTTGAAAACAGTGAAAATGTTTAGAGCAAAAAGTCAAATTATATTTTGTAAGACACATCAGAACAGTCACATATTCAAATTTGAACCTACAGTTCTATACCAAGTGCTCGAGTAAAGTCAGTATGTTTAAAAGAAAAAAGTCGCTTGTGACTTCTCCATGTGGAAAATTACCAAAGACTGCAGTTTTTCTAACCACAAATGTTCTCATTTCCCATGTGCAGTTGGTTAGCTTCTCACTATACCCCCAAGGAGTCTGAGTCTGAAGCACTGCAGAAAAATGAGGATTTCCACAGTTAAAAAGGGCTAAGGCAGCATTTGTAATATTAAAAATAAAGGCAGAAGAAGTGAAAGAGGAAGGAAAGATTAGTCCTGGGTTTTGTTTCCCCCTGTAAAAAACAAGAGTGTGGGGTTCCCAGGTGAGGGTCAAATGTGGGCTTGCTTTTAATTTTTGCAAAACATTAGAGAAGAAAAAGAAAAAGAATATTAATTTTTAAATTTCCTGATTCTTTGCTTGCGGCGAATGGTAAAATGAAAGGAGTCCTCAAGGCCAAATTCACTAGGCACATTTTGTGAACTGTTCGAAGCAATTTCCAGGATCTTTGTTTTTTACCTATGTTTGCTTTCACTCTCAGCCTGACTGTTAATTTTTGACTAGTCCTTTCTATCCTTTTGTCAAATGTACACAGCCGAGTCTTCTGGCATTACACACACACACACACACACACACACACACACACACACACACTCTATATATTTTTAAAAAGCAAATACCTCTAGCCACTTGGTAACAGCATTTTAAAAAACAGCTTGCTATTTGGATTAAAGAGTAGAATACTTTCAAAGACGGCTCTCGTGGGCACAATGTGTTAACTGTTTTCTGTGCCACCATTTTATTGTATTGAGAGCGGACAGCAAAATGGTGGTTCCAGCATTTTGTTGTATAAGGGGCTCCTTCGTATTCTGCTTCTGATTCCAGAACCAGTTTGTATGGCAATAGAAAAGCCAGATTTCTCAGACCAGGAGACTGAAAAAAGCAGACACACAAATTGTCTTCCATTCACTGCTTTGCAGATGCTTAAGCAAAATTTTAGATATATAAGTACAAAGAGAGTAAATCCTGGTTAAAGTTAAAAGTGCAACAGAAATGATATTTCAGTTAAATATGAAACTCCATGGTGTTGGTAAATGTGTATGTTATTAAAAGACCTTCCAACGTCACAGTAAGTAAATTACCTTGAGAAAAGATCCAAGACAGAGTTAGCACAGAGAATGTGAATGTTTTACTTGTGAATAAATGGTCTTTCCAGATCAAGGTTGAGGTCACTGGCAAGTTAGTTTAGGTGAGCTCATTCCATAGTTATTTGCACATGCAAATCGGGGTTCCAATTTTAAACATATTCCAGTTTTTTGTTCAAGAGAAGAGCTTTGATTGAGTTCTTAAAATAAGAATATTAAAATAATTGACCAATGTACCTTTGCTAATAGTATTCAGTTTTAATTAGCTCCTAAGTAAAATCAAAGCTAAAATGGATTTTGACTTACCCTTAACTGGATCTCAGATTGAAGAGAGATGAATTTGACTAAGAGAAGATTTTGACATTGCCTTCTATTATCTATAGCTTAATTACCACTCCCTTTTGTCTGAAGAAAAACATTTTCTTCTCAATGCGGAATACATTTTTAAGACTGAAGAAAACAGAGGCTTTAGCATACAGTATTTGGTTGTGTGTTTTTGTTTTGTTTTGTTTTGTTTTGTTGCTTTCTGACTGCAGTGCAGTTGCTAAACATTTAAGATGATAAAAACGATAGTACTACATAAAGTAGACCTGCAGCAACACTGTTTATGGCACATGCAACAATATTATTTTCTGCTATTTGGTGTGCAGAAGTTGTAAATAGGAAAATGTGTAAGCTATTAAATCTAGTAGCAATAGGACTCTTAAAGCAAGGTTTATTATACCAATGCCTGAAAAGCTTTACTTTTTTATCTGTGTGTGTTAAATTTTCGTGTTTGCAACAGTATTTTAGCTCTGGAGCCATTAATCTGGTAGCATCTTCGAGAAAAAGGAAATGGACAGATGTCCATAAACAAAGGGCTCCACCTGGTGGTAAAGAGAGGGTATGAACAGTTGATGAAGAGAACTAATGCCGCAAAAGCAAGACAGATGGAAGGGCAGCGTGTGTGTGTGTGTGTGTGTGTGTGTGTGTGTGTATGCGTACGTGTGTGTGTGTGTGTGTGTGTGTGTCCTGCAATGAATATGTTTGAAGGAAAGAGAATGAGACAATCCTCCAAATTTGGATTCGAGTGTTATTATAGCTTTACAGCTAACATTATTAGATTATTTTTTTCAAATTCAAATTCAATCATTTCAATACATTTAAAAATTACAGGTATTTTATTCCAAATACATGCCTCTAAACATATGTTAATACAATTAAGTGCAAGAGAAGGCAAACTATCCATAGCATCTTACTTTTTAATAGAATACCATCTAACGGACATATTTAAACAAAGGCTTTGTGGCTCATCTAGTCAGGAAGACTAGAAAAGACATGGTGCAGTTGGGGCAGGGAAGAGGAGGTTTCAAATCTATGACTAAGAAGCAGAAAATTGCTCATTTTTAAGTGTCATCTGTGGCTGAAATGCTGAAGAATTTGAATATACGTACTGTGATTCTTCCCCCTTTTTCAAACTCTAAAATTAGACCAGGAATTACATATATCAAACGCTTTGCAAAATGTAAAACAGACATGCCGTTTATGGCTCTCTACGTAAGGTGGAAATTAAATCTTCAGCCTCCAATAAAATTGTATTTCTGTAATAAAACTGCTGCACCTTGACTCTAGACTACATTGAATCCCAAATTAAACACCCCATTTGCTGTACTGTAACAAGCAAGAGGGTTTGCTACACTGAACAATATTACAGATAGGAAAAACATTATATTTTGCTTTACCATCTAGGTAGAGTCCACCAAAACAGGCTCATTCCCCATGACTTCCTTCCCAGAAAACAACATAATTTGATAAGGGAAATGTTAAGGTCCATCTTCATTGCTAAAATTTGTATTTCTTTCTAGATTATATAAATCAGCCTAGGCTAGCTAAGCCTAAAAAGGTCAATCAAGTGGGATATTTGCTACAAAACATCCTACTGCATTTCATGGATAACTCAGGCTTATAAGCAGAAACAGCTGGTGTGCTAAAGGCTGGGTACATTTCCTTATGCATGATATATAATGGGGATGCGTTTCTCTCTAACGTACGAGCACTGTTAATTCCATATCCACATCTGACGAGCACACCTATCTGTGAAAGTTTTAAGCTTAGGATTTGTTCGTGTATGTTGTGTCGTTGTCTCACCCAGCACTGATTTAGAAGAATTAGACTGGATGTTATCTTAAGCTGTCTAATGTTATAGGTTGATTTTTTTTCCCCCGCGGTGCCACGGCCCCACACTGACTTCGGCATTTGTGAAGTGCCTGTGTTAGAAGTGAAAGCCTACCCAGGGTGAGGAATAGAGAGCAATGAATACTAATGTTGCTGCTTCTTCCCAACCAAAGTGCAGGGGAGTCAGAGAGGGAGCTGTGCCGGTGACTGTGCCTTGGCCGCCCTCCCTCCGCTCTGCTGAGCCACCCTCTAGTGGACTGAGGGGGGAATTTCCTTTCCTGGCGGCCTCCCGCTGCTATTCGTTTAATAAATAAGTTCCCCTCCCCCCCTCTCAAGAGATGGTGGATATTATTAACCTTCAAGCACGATACGGCGAGATGAATGTTAATCATGAAGGGATTTCTAATCAAGTTTAATGGTGTAGGACACAGAGAAGTTGTGTTAGCAGTTTCAGTCCTGCTAAAAATGCTAATTGTTATGTTTCCTATGACAGGTGAGGATCATAGGAAACCCACAGCAGCTTTAGTGGTTCAATTTGGAAGCTGTGACTGTAATATTGAGTCAAATATGGAGGAAAGGGATAGAGTCCTTAGTATGAAAGACTTGTCAAGAGGCTGATTTAGGGCTGCTTCTTTGGAGACACTGGAGGTTTTAGACTAGATGTCTACTCAGTACAAAGAAAGAGAATTCTCTGCTGGGAAAAATAGAAGCCCAAAGTGGAAGTTTCGGACCTAGAAATAACATGAGCTGCTACACTCATGGATACAGAGGTTATAGTGTTGAATACCGATATTTTGAGCTCTGTCTTTTACATTTCCCTCTGTGGTTCGTTGTCACTTTTACCAACACGTAAAGGAATTTTTTTAAAAAGCAACAATTGTATCCCGACCTAGGAGTCATGGTAAGAGTACTTAGGAGTACCAGGTGAAAACCAAGATGATGCAGTTTTGCTGTCCCGGTGAGATGGCGAGTTGGGCCCCCAAGGGATGTTGCAGTTCCTGAAGCTGCAGTGCCAGCCCGGATCTATACGGTGGCCGGGGACGCGATGGCATCCGGATGGGGGGATGCGGAGGTGCCCAAGAACTCAGGGATGCCCACAGCTGCAGATCCCCCAAGGAATGTTATAGCTCTCTTAGTTTTGGGGTCGGGAACCCCCGAGGACTGTTTACAGCTCTGCTGGTTCTGCGGGCTGGTGAGCCAGCCCCCAAGAAGTGTTACAGTTCCATGGGTTTGGCAAGCCAGGCCCCCAAGGAGGTTGAAGCTTAGTTCGGGGGATCCAGCTCTTCCAGTCCAGCGTATGAAGCTCTTCTAGTTTAGCAGTTCAGGGTTCTTGTCTCACACCCAGGAAGAATGAGGGACTCAGACACCAGAGAGTAAGAACTTAATCGAAGACAGCAAAGCCCCCAGTAGCAAGAGGGACCGAAAGAGGCCTCTGCAGTCGGGGGTTTATGCAGTCTCGAGAGCGTGCTGATTGGTTGGTTGGTCGGTGGTGGCACCCATCAACGAGAGGCACCGAAGTGTGGGATTGAAATGCACCAATTGGTAAAGGGTCGGAAAGGGCCAATCAAGAAGAAGTATGAAATACACAAAAGGGGAGGGCTGCAGAAATAAGTTTGCTCGCTCCAGCCTGTGGGGTTTGCAGTGGAAGTTTTTACCGGACCCGCCCTGTTCTGCTTGCTTATCCTGTTTCTTCCTTTCTCCATGCTCAAAGAAAAACGCCATGTTTGTGTTCCTCAATATATCTCTTTCCTTGAGTCCTGAGTCATTACCTAGGCTCTAGTGTAAGAACATCCATCCGCCCCCTGTTTCTCTGCACCTAGTCTTGCAAAATTGGCATCTCAGGTACCTCTGTTATTTGTCCTGGGCCCTATTTGAACTGGGGTTCTTTGGGGGCAGAAATGCACATCGAAGTGGAGGGTATCGAATGTGATATGAACAATATCTTCAGTGTATGCCTTACTTGATTTCAATTACCCTAAAATCTTTTTTTTTTTTTTTTTTTGAGTTGGAGTCTCGCTCTGTCGCCCAGGCTGGAGTGCAGTGGCACACTCAAGGCCACCCCAGCATCGACCTGCTGGACCTAGGCTATCCTTCTGCCTCAGCCTTTCAAGTAGCCAGAACTACAAGGCGCACACTACCATGCTCGGCTAATTTTTAAAAATTTATTGTCGAGGTGAGGTCTCACCAAGTTGCCAGGGCTGTTTTCAAATCTGCGGGCTCAGGCAATCTACTCACCTCGGTCTCCCAAAGTGCTGGGATTACAGGCTGAGTCATCCAACCCGGCCAATTCCCCTAAATTCTATGGCTTAAGCCTAACTTCTATTTAGTATGTCATGGGATCAACTACTAATAAACCGAAAAGCATTTTGCTGCAGTACAGCTTACCAGTTAAATATGGGCCTTGTATCTTCTTGTATTTTTATAGTTTACATATCGTCTAGGTTTAGAAAACATCTATGTGATAAATGCAAATTCAAAGAATAATTCATTAGAGATGTGAATTAAAGGTATATGGACCATTTTAACTGTATTGACCTAGTCTTCATATGTGGCATTTGTCATCATTTTTTTTTACAGATGCCTGTAAAACTATAGCATAGAGAAGATATAAGCGACTCCCAGGTGCTAACATCAGATCAGTGACCAACATTATTTTCCCATCAATAATGATAATTATACTAATTAGTCTAGGCATCACACCTGTGTAAAACCCTTATCCCTATTTTACAGATGAAGTAACTGAGACACCAAAGGTTAATTGCTTGCCCAAAGCCATGTAGCAACTCGGTGAGTTACCACGATTTAAAATCTTATGCTTTTGCTTCCTTGGCAATGGAACACAATTATTTATTGCTTGTAGCACAGGAGATTGGTGTTGATGAACAATGGAGCAACGAGGTCACATATCATTTGTTTTAAAATTATAGACCTTTTCTCATATTAGCAGAGACTTTTACTGTATTTTCTAGGTTGATGTTACTTTAGTATAAAACACCACATATATACTTTCAGCAAAATCAATAGTCACTCATGTAAATTAGGAGATGGTAATTAGAAATGGGACAGATCCCAACATAGTCTTCATTTGAAGATAAACTCAGTGAGATACCTAATTCTTTTCATCTTCCTTAACAGAAGAATGTGTGATTCCCCCCGCATGATGTTTTAGCAAATACTGCAACTTCCTATCAAGAGGCCGTTTTGCATGCAAGTATTTAGAAAACAACATGGAGAATCTATCCCTTGGGATAAAGAAAAAAAATTTCAGCCACAGCACACTTGAAAACAGATGGTTCTGATACAGTCTGATAAGAATGTAAACAGGAAAATATCTTTGTTGACTTATTTCTTAGTAATCAGTAATAATTAGTTATTGTCTAGAGATGAATTCCAGATTTCACAAGCATGGCCACGAACAGCCTCTGAAAAGTGAAACTACATTTTTGACTTTGGTGAGGAATTAGTGACCCCTGCCGAACCGTCCTCATCAGCATTCTCCTTGATTGATATAAAGAAATGAGACCCTTGGAAAAGATCATTTCTGCATTCTTTGCTTTTGGCATCCTTTGATTTAGAGATATTATACGTCTCTGATTAATTCATAAACGGGTTCATTTAAAAAAGAACTGAAAATTTCTCTACAAGTCAAAGAACTAAAGCTCTCTTTCCTTCCTTCCTCCTTCCCTCCCTCCTTCTTTTCCTCCCTCCCTGCCTCCCCCCCTTTTTTCAACCTTCCTTTTCTTTTTTGGTGGGAAGGTATTTATTATTATAGATAAAGACACAATCTTCTCTCTTTAGCATCTGGACTGGTGTTCCTATGAACTCATTATATTTCTTTGTCAAATACTTATTTCCTGGTGATTACTTAGATTCAGTAAACATCTAATGAATGTTTCCTACTTGCCAAGCCAGTGCTAAGCACTGGAGATACAAAGATGAATCAGACATTCTTCTTTTATAGGGTTCATCCATAGTTTAGCTGGAGAGGCAGGTATGTAAACAAATAACTTTTATTCAGTTTGTTAAGAAGTGGGCCCAGTGGCATGAAGAGAAGTGAGGAGAAGGCTTGACCCTGTGGGCGAACAGGGAACTTACAGAAGAGATATTAGATCAGGTATTAAATATTGGTATTATCGAGTCTGAGTTCTGGCTACAGACATTTCGCAGGCTGTTAGCTATGACATCCTGAATCAATAAAGGAAATTCAGCTGCTGTCCAGTTCTTTGGATCAATTAAGTTATACAATTATCAGTTGTTTGAGCAACATGCATCTCATAGGATCCTGCCACAATCCAGAAGTTTTGAGAGGTACCATTCTTTTAAGCACAACACTTGTGATAGAAATCTTAGGCTGTATTCGTCCATGATCACATGCCTTTGGAAGAAGTAGTTCCTTCTTTAATATGTAATTCAGCTATATGAAAATACTTGATATTAAATAAATTAATACAAACAGTCCGTGCAGTATGTCCTAGAAGCCTTCAGCATTTCTTTTACTTGACAATATTTAGGAGCTCTTTAGTAAGTCCTTATTTTATGTGCTAGGCATGTGGATTAAAAGAATAAATGCTATATGTAACCTCTCCATTGTAGAACATAAAATCTGGTTGGAAAAGACAATATTAGAAAGAGAATTACCCAACTTATTTATTAATGAAAAGGAGACAAGTGCTATTGTAAGACGATAAGTGCTATTGTATTGTCTGCTCTGATTCTGTTGTTTCTTCTAGTGACAGCATCTTTATTATTTTTTTTGAGAGCTACCCTTCACCATTACATGCAACCTTGATGAGTTGCACAGTCTGCCCCAGCTTGTGGGCCATTCCGATGATCTTTTCTGGTAATAAATGCTCTTTCTCCCTAAATTTCCATAGTCTACATATCTTGAAAGTTGGTAGTTGATTCACTCTTAGCTTTTCCTTCGTTTTGAGTTACCTTGATATCCTTCCAACAAATTTCTTAAGTTAATCAGACTGCTTGCAAATGGTTATGGTATTTATAGCATTGTCTAAAAAGCCAGGATTCAGATAAGAAGTAAACTACATTTTGGCATGATTTGAGGATTTGGTGGAGTTTAAAAATCCATTTGACTGATGATGATGTTTAGAACACTCTGCTTTGAAGAGCATTAGTTTGGTGACATAGGATTATTTTTCTTCTTGTGTCTGCAATAAGTAACATATCCATAATAACAATATCAAGAGTCATAATATTTATAGAACAAATTGTAACCACTAAAAACTTTGACAGTATAAAAACTATACCCTGACAGAAGTGCGGAGGCTGTGAGGTGTGTTAACTTCTCAAGTCTAAGAGTACTAAGGTCAATAACAATTTTCTAAAACCACTAGATCCAGAAATTGAGATACAATACAGCTACCAAACCAGAGAACTGAAAAAACATGAGTTAAACCAAACTGAGGAGAATATGGGAGAGAAGGAAGGCATACAAATGAGTGAAATTCTTTACCTTTCTTAGAAAGAAGTCAATAGATACTCAATTGCCTAAGATTGAAAAATCAAGCCGGGCTCGGTGGCTCAGCCTGTAATCCTACGCCTTTGGGAGGCTGAGGTGAGTGGATTGCCTGAGCCCGCGGGTTCGAGACCCGCCTGGGCAAGCAAGACCTCATCTCCACAATAAATAAAAAATTAGCTGGGCATGGTAACATGCGCCTGTAATTCCAGCTACTTGGAAGGCTGAGTCGGAAGGATCGCTGGAGCCCAGCAGGTCGAGGCTGCGGTGACCGGAAGTGGCCACTGCACTCCAGTCTGGGCGACAGAGTGAGACTCCAACTCCAAAAAAAAAAAAAGAAAAAAAAGAAAAATCAAGAGAGATACAGGGTATTGTTTACTTAAGGGTTAAAGTACAAACCACTGGAAGAAGTAAAATATAAATGTATCAGCAGTGACTTCCCTTGGGGAGTAGGTCTTAGGAGAAGGGACTGGATATAGAGTATAATTTGATGTTAACTTGGCTGGAGAAGATGTGGCATTCCAGAAGTACATGTGTCATTTACCTAGTGATGGCATTAGGAAAGTGATATTATCCTGGGCTGTGTTAAAGCAGGTATCGTTTGCAGCTAGGAAATAATTCATGTGAAAAATGTATTGTTGGTTGAGTTTTTATTTGAATATTACATTTTGTGTCTGTAACTTAAAATATATGTTTGAAAATGGCATAGAATTCATGTATAGAAAGAAGAAAATGACGACAGGGATTGGAGACTATGTTTACAAGGAAAGGAGGTGGGTGGATTATTCTGAAAAAGAGAAGGCTGAAGGGAAATGAAATTATCATCCTGGGCCAGTGGGACAAAACCATGGAGAACAACAACCAACCTTTTCCATCTCACTGGACTAAGCAGAAGAAAATGGATTTAGATGGCATCAGGAGAGAGTCCATTTTTAAGTCATCGGAAGACTTTATGATCTCTGTGACTGAACTTGGGAACAGGCTGCCCCAATAACTTTTAAATCTTTTAGTATTTTAGAAATGTGAGCTATTCATTTTCAAAATGAGGGTTTGTATTAGACTTGAGGTCCTGTTAGAGATACAGCAAGCACATTCTATAGTTAAATGGCTGTGAATTTACATATGGAAAAAGATTAATGACAAAGTGGTCTAAATAGTTCCATCTTGGCTGTGATTCCCAGGTAATATCTCACTAGAGAAAAAAAATCAATATTCATATTTTTTTCATTGAAGTACTATGCTAACTACTGGTTCTTTCAATATATATATATATGCATACACACATACATATTACTTTATATATCATGTTTTAAGAAAAACATATATCCTTAGGGGTAGTAGTTATCAAATTAATGGTTTGCATCCGTATTAAAACATTCATTGTTTATTTTTCTAACAATAAAGGTAATACATTTTTAATGCTAAAAATCTTCAAAAACACAAGAAATACAATTTTTTAAAAATTAAAAAGTGAACAAAAATACATACACTAATTTGGCTCTGCCTTATTCTGATTGCTGCCAAGACAGTCCAGCTGAGTCCAGCTGGACATTCCTTTGACTGTCTTATCCCCCACAAGCCTCATCCTTTCAAGAAGGAGGTGTGAGTGCCTGTTTTGTTTTGTTTTCCTCTTTCCTCCTCACTGCAGTCAGATCTCACTTCCTCATTCCCTGACATATATCGAAATAATGATTAGGAATGTGGTTATGGAGTATTGACTTACTTGGCATCTAAAGCAAGATTACTTGTTTTTGAAAGCTGGTTGTATGATCTGTGCCTAGGCAGCTGTGGCTCTGGCAAATTTAGTAAAGACATTAACATTGACATCTGGCTGTTGGTTCCAGCGTTTGTATTTAACACATGGATGGGTATCTTCAACTTTGGACTTTGAATCTGAAAAAAGAACCCTGTCTACCTGAAGATTTGGCATGGGCAGGACAGGAAGAGGAGAGTGAAGGGAATAGCTATTGGTTCTTTAACCAACAGTGACCGTCACAAGACTCCTGAGCTAAAAGACTTTGAACATTTTAAAGCATGCTGATGGCAAGTGATCAAGATACCTCATTGACCAAATCTTCCTATCCATGCATAGACCTGAGTTATGTACAGGCATACCTTATTTTATTGCACTTTGTTTTATTGCAGTTCACAGATTTTTGTTTTGTTTTGTATTGTCTTATTTTATTAATTGAAAGTTGGTGGCAAACCTTCATCAAGTCAAGTCTGTTGGCACCGTTTTGGTATTTCTTGCAATATTTCAAACTTTACTATTATTATATCTGTTATAGTGATCATGTGATGCATGCTCTTTGATGTTACTATTATAATTGTTTGGGGCACCATGAACCATGCCCATATAGGATGGCAAACTTGACTAATATTACGTGTGTTCTAACAGCATGTTGTATATTTCAAGATGGCTAGAAGTGAGGACTGTAAATGTTCCCAACACATAGAAATGATAAATACTTGTGGTAGTAGATATTCTAAATACCCTGACTTGATCATTATATATTGTATACATGTAACAATATATCACATCTACCCCATAAATATTTATATGTGCCCCATAAATATCATGTATCAATATAAAAATAACATGGTTATTTAAAAGTATAGCCAGTTTCAGACATAGTAAATCAGGCTCCAGCTTCTTTGCCCTGAGAGTCCCTTTATTTTTGTTCTTCCTTGTGTGAGCTTTGGTCTCAGGCTATCTCTTCTCAGGTCACAGGATGACTGTTGTAAACCCTTGGGGCTGCAGTTTCTCTAATCACTTATGGTATAGAAACTTTTGGTTCCCATAAGCAGAGAACAAGTGTTCTGAGCCTTGCTCTGATGCAAACCACAGACTGAGCCCAGTGGCAGATGAGATAAGATTATGAATATTGACTTAGACCAGCAGAGCCCTCCTTTGAAGGTGACAATGGCTTTGGTCTCCCCTAAACCCTGTGGCTGCTATACAAAGGAGGATCTGGAGTTTTTATACAGGGGTAGAGGGGTAGTAGATCCTGGGGAACAACCAACAAATGTCCACAATTTTCTGGGCTTTGAGTAAGGTTTCCTGACTCTGAGAAATCCCTGGCAAAGTAAAATGCTCTTTAGTGATAGAGACAGAAGATCTTCATCGGCTTGGTCTTATGGGGGCCCGGTGTAAAACAATTTAATTAAAGAAAATAAATAAATAGATATTTCTTGTAAAAAAAAAAAGTATGTGTTCTGACTGCTCCACTAATCGGCTGTTCCTTAGTCTCTCTCCTTGTCGTCGGACCTCAACAACATTGAAATTAGGCCTACTAATAACCCTGCAGTGGCCTCCAAGTGTTCAAGTGAAAGGAAGAGTTACATGTCTCTCCTTTTACATCAAAAGCTAAAAATGATCGAGGTTAGTGAGGAAGGCATGCCAAATCTGAAACACGCCGAAAGCTAGGCCTCTTTTGCCAAACAGTTAACTGTTGGGAGCCAGCCACGGAGGCCCACTGAGCATTAGGGAT
Source organism: Carlito syrichta (assembly GCF_000164805.1). Classification (NCBI taxonomy): domain Eukaryota; kingdom Metazoa; phylum Chordata; class Mammalia; order Primates; family Tarsiidae; genus Carlito; species Carlito syrichta. The sequence goes on along the minus strand of NW_007043459.1, from coordinate 371,200 downwards.
CAGGAAGGGCCTTTGACCCAGAGACCACTAGGATGTGTTCGGGAGCTATTGACCCCATTCCCTTCCCGTTTCTACTCAGCACTAACCAGATTAAGCTCCTGTGAGCTCAAAACATAGAAACTCTGAGATCGGGACAAACACAAGCTAACTTTAGAAGCTCATTGCTCCCGTTCTTCCACAAACTGCAGCTTTGGCTTTCACACAACTTATAATTTAAACTCGTGTCACATCTAAGAGCCTTAGTATTGGTCACAGGCTTCTGGGTCATGATCTTAGGATTTATTGAAGGTGTAAATTGTAGAATATAGTTTTAGAAGACAGTCATTTTGTTGAAAGAATGTGGCTGGGTTACTTGCAGGTAGCCCACTGTGAACTTTGGACTGGGCCACATTCCAAACATTCTGGGATGGGCCACTTTCGTTTGTAAAGTAAATACTTAAGCTTCTATAGAATTGTTTAACTTGGCATAAATCAATCAGCTTGGGATGAAAAAGGTCTATAGAATATATCAGTCACGGATTAGGTTATCCTTTGCTATGAGAGTTTAAGATTATCATATGAAAAGGGTTTAAAGGCAATCATTGATTAAGTTTTCATGGATTAAGGTTTCATATCTGACTTTGTGTATAAAAGACCCGTTGTAATTCCCAATAACACACATCGCTTCTGCACTAGACCAGAGTCCAGTCTCTTTCTTTCTCTCTCTCTCCTTCTCTCTTCTTCCCCCCAATCGCTGACGCCGTCTCCACCTTTGGGGTACCCTGAACCCGGCTGAAGTTGGTCTCCGGCAGTTAACCAAGTTGTGAATGCAAAGGAAAGGTTCCTGATGGTAATTAAAAGTGCTACTCCAGTGAACACACAAATGACAAGAAATCAAAATAGCTATTGCTGATAGGGAGAAAGTTTCAGTGGTCTGGATAGAAGATCAAATCAATCACAATACTCCCTAAGCCAAAGCCTAATCCAAAGCAAGACCCCAATTCTCTTCAGCTCTATAAAGGCTGAGAGAGGTGAGGGGAAACTGCAGAAGAAAAGTTGGAATTCAGCAGAGGTTGGTTCATGAGACACTGTCTCCTAAAGTTGATAGGATAGTTTAATTAACAATGTACCATTCTAGATGACATTAAGAACATTTGTGATTCATGGGAGGGGGTCAATACTAACAGAAGTTTGGAAGAAATTGATTCCAACCCTCTTGGATGATTTTGAGGGTGTCAGGATTTCATGGGGAGAGTAACTGCAGATGTGGTGAAAACAGCAAGAGAATTCGAATTAGAAGTGGAGCCTGAAGATGTGACAGAATTGCTGCAATTCACGATAAAACTCAAAAGGATGTGAAGTTACTCCTTATGAATGAGCAAAGAAAGTGGTTTCTTGAGATGAACTCTATTCTTTGTAAAGATGCTATGAACATTGCTGAAATGACAACAGAGAATTTAGAATATTACATAAACATAGTTGATAAAGCAGCAGCCGGGTTCGAGAGGATTTACTCCAATTTGGAAAGCTCTACCTTGGGCAAACTGCTATCAAAGGGTATTACATGCTGCAGAGAAATCTTTTGTGAAAGGAAGACTCAATGTATGCAGCAAATTTTATTGTCTTAATTTAATAAACTGCCACAGCTACCCCAACTTTCAGCCACCACCATCTGGATCAAATAGCAGCCACCAACATTGAGGCAAGACCCTCCACTAACAAGAAGATTATGACTCACTGAAGGCTCAGATGATTGCTAGAATTTTTAAGCAATAAAAGATGTTTGGGTTGATGTGGTGGCTCATGTCTGTAATCTCAGCTCTTTGGGAGACCAAGGTAAAAGGATTCCTTGAAGTCAGGCGTTTGAGACTAGCCTGGGCAATACAGGAAGACCTCATCTCTACAAAAACAGAAAGTATTTTAAAATTAAGATATGTACTTTGCAGTTTTGGGAATGATGCATTGCACACTTAATGTATTGTAGAGTATAAACATAACGTTTTTTTTTTTGACTTGGAGTCTCACCCGGTCGCCCAGACTGGAGTGCAGTGGCCGCTCCCGGCCACCGCAGCCTCGACCTGCTGGGCTCTTGCAATCTTTCCGCCTCAGCCTTCCAAGAAGCCGGAATTACAGGCATGCGCTACCATGCCCGGCTGATTTTTTGATTTATTGTAGAGATGAGGTCTCGCTGCCCAGGTGGGTCTCGAACCCACGGGCTCAGGCAATCCACTCACCTCAGCCTCCCAAAGGTGCAGGATTACAGGCTGAGCCACCGATCCCTGCTAACATAACTTTTATATGTACTGCAAAACCAAATAATTTATGTGAATCACTTTATTGCAATATTTGCTTTATTTCAGTCATCTGGAACACAACCCACAGTACCTCCAAGGTCTGCCTAAATTCATCTGGTCTCATGTCAGTGCAATCTTCTTGAACTCTTGCATCAGAATGATACTCTGATTTCTCTTGATTTTCCTTTGAAAAAAGACTCTTTCTCTATGACTTCTCCAATGAATAAAACAGCTATTAAGAATGCATAGGAGCTGTGGTCCTCTTTTGTTCAGCTGCTACTCCAACAACGTTTAACCATTCTTCTGCTAACTTTTTGCTGGTTTCAGCAATTGGACCCACGTCTGTCCAGGGCACATGCATGAAGATTGTGCGGTCACTCTCTGGCTCTGTGTACTGAACTCAAAGAATTTCAGAGTGAGTAGGAAGCAGTACAGAGTTTTTAAGCTTTTAATTTGCCAGTGAAAAACTAAGACCCAGAAAGATAAGATGTATTGCCCAAGACCATATAGCAGAGTGGCAGATCTAAGACTAGAACCCAGGTCATTTATTTCCTAGGATCGTGCTGCTTCCTCCAGAAAGGAGGATCATAGAAGCCGACAGCAGTGAGATGTTCTCATTAAACTCCCTGCTCTGCACATGCTCTGAAGTTTTCAGAGAATTGGAAGTGTTCTCTGGTGAGCCACTGACTCCTAAAGTTGGTAGTTTTATATTTAAGAAAAGTCACTATTATTAGATATTCCCTTTAACTTAGAATGGTTATTCTCTCAAACACATCTATAGCATTAATAGTTATATAGTAATCAAAGGCTTATATAAGAAATCTATGCAGACAAAAATTGCTTTTTTAAATGACACCAGTGAATTATTTCTGTTGCATTTTAGTTTTTAAAGATCTTGGAGAATGCATAATTCTTGTCCTTTCAGTTTCAGTTTCTTTATCTATAAGATAACGTAATGTGAGATGGTCTTGAAGATCCTTTCAAAGCCTGAAAAACTTGCATGTTTGCATTTCGGTTTTCTAAAGAGCTTAGATTTGGGTACTTTTCCATAATTAGTAACACTTTATAAGTCTTTCTCAAATGTTTTATTCTTCATCTGCTATTGTAAATACTGTAGGCAGAAAACTGAATCTTCTCTTGGTGGTCCTGAGGACACCCATGTGACTGAGTTCTGTACCAACAGTGATGTCCTCAGCGATAAAACAGCATTCAGACCACTGGCTTTTTGAGTTCTTTTATCAAAAGTGATATAATTTCCAAAAAAGCAGAATAACAACAGGAAGAAGAGTGAATAAGACTCTCAGGCCACCAATGAATGGGGAAATTGGTCAATGGCAAAAAACCAAGTGCCTTTTTATTACCAGAATATCTTTAGTTTGTTCTACTTCTAGCATCTTCACTTACTTCCTGAGCAACTTTCTGCCATGCTAGTCTTGCTCTAATGTTTGCCCACTTTAACCACAAGGAACATGAAAGGGCAGACACGTGAGACTTTGGGGTTGGGGAGCAATCAAGAGAATTGGGGGTCACTACCAGGGTTAAGAAGAGGCATCTAGAGGTGAGCAGCTTGTTGTCCAGTTAATTGTCAACCAGAGTTTGTGACAACTTGATTCATTCATGCAGAATGATTCAAGTTCATTATTATCCTCTGAAATGAGCAGTGAGTTCTAATCTCTTTCATTCTAAGGACTACATGACCTCCTTCTACCATTCCTAATGTCACTTGTGTGAGGAAATAACTTCAATATGCCCATTCCTTACTTGGGGTGAGGACCAGGACGGCAAAACAATTACCCTTCATTCCTGTCCCAAATCTGTCCATAACACAGCCAAACCACTCAGCATAGTTTTTTCACAGTCTCAACATCAGCTCCAGTTACAGAAACTTGAAAACATAAAAAATTCTTTAAACTCTAGACAGGTAGCAGGGATACATATACACCCACATATACATATACACACAAATATTTATGTGTGTGTGTATATATATATATATAAAATGCACATAGTACATGTAATATATACAGATTTTGTGTAATATGTATATATGGGAGATACACACATACAGATCCAGGAAAAGCAAAGATGAAAATTCAAGAAGCCAAGAGAAGCTTGTTCAATGTTCTCTTCACTGCTTACCACAAGTAATGATCTACGTCAACATGAATTTTCTTTGTTTTTGGAGTCTAATTGTGCTTCTAGAGACCTTCACTATGAGGGGACTAACTATATTGAATGGTTTCTATTTAGGCTACAGATACTTTCATTAACAAGAGCATAACGGCACCCCATGAGGACCTCTGAAAACCAAGGTTGAATGTACTGTTCCACATTCTGCCCCTGAAGGCTTGATTGCAGTCGGCACCGTGGTCTAGTTTACTTAAAAGCTAATGAGAGCACTCCCCTTGACAAGGATGGAAGGGGCCCCCAGGCTTGACAAAAATAAATAAATATTTTTTAAAAAGTAACTGTGGCTCAGCCTGTAATCCCATGCCTTTGGGAGGCTGAGGTAAGTGGAATGCCTGAGCTCACGGGTTCGAGACCCGCCTAGGCAACTTGGCAAGACCCCCCCCATCTCTACAATAAATCAAAAAATGAGCCGGGCGTGGTAGCGCGCCCCTGTAGTTCCAGCTACTTGGAAGGCTGAGGCAGAAGGATCGCCGGAGCCCAGCAGGTCGAGGCTGCGGTGGCCGGGAGCGGCCGCTGCACTCCAGTCTGGGCAACAGAGTGAGACTCCAACTCAAAAAAAAAAAAAGTAACTGTAAAACCAGTTAAGATTGTACTAAAGTCTCTCATGCAAAAAAAAAAAAAAAAAAAAAAGGCATATAAAGAAAAGCTGGATCATTGTAGCAGCCAGCTGTCTAATTTTAGAAAATCTTATAACCTCTCTGGGTCTTGTTTTCTGTGTCTATAAAGTGAACTTGAAATTTCTGTGATTCTAGGCAGCTGGGCATGAAGCTTATTGACGACCACACCTGTGCCACAAATGCATATTTGGAATAGTAGCAGGTGCTGAGTTTGTCAGAAATTGTTTGACTAAGAAATTGATAGGTAAGGAAACTTCTGCCCATCAATGCAGAAAACCTGTGTTTTGTCACCTCCAGGCATCTCACTAGAGCATCAGAGACTAAGCACGCTCTTCTAGCTTTACCATGGAATCAGGGGCATGAGCCAGATCATGTCAGGGAAATCGTAAGGGAGTAGGACAGCATTTTTGCCAAAGGCAACTCAGAGCAGTTTTATGCTTCCTTCATTGGGTGGTGGAACATTCCATTCCAATGAGCAGGTTCATCCCATTGCTCAGGATCTACTTTGTGTGTCAAATGTTAGATTTCCAGTTACACTCCTTTGTTTGACTCCAAGTTCATTATGAAGCCCTTCCTTATGATTTGACTAGCTAGTTGGAACTATCTTCAGGGAGAGAATAAGCTGCAGTATTTTTGTTCCTGTGACAGTTATAGCTCATTGTAAATTTTTAAAAAGAAGAATAGATGGTATTAATGTGGAGAGGAAATTTAAAGGGATAGAAAGTGCTAGAGAAATAGTGAAGGGTGGAGGAGGGGTAGAAAATCAGACCAAGATGGCATCATTCTGTGACCCTCAGAGAAATTTTGTAGAGCATGGGAATGCCGGTGGGAGATTATCTGTATGTATCACTGCTGGTTTGTCAGTGTTCACTTGGTGCAAATGTCAACAGTGGATTTGCTTTATAACCAAAGTGGCATTTTAAAATTCATTTTTAATAAAGAATATGAATAGTTTATTAAAGAGTAGTTTATATTGTGAATAGCATTTATTACAAATAAATACAGAGCATTGTGGTCACAAACCAAATGAGTATCAATTTAAAAAATGGAGCTCGCATGAAATTGCTGAACAGAAACCTTGATTGAGCAATATGAAACCCCTTGCATATAGAAATATTTCTGTATTTATAGATTGACCTACTTCCATATGTTTCTAGTTGGACTAGTACTAGTGATGGAAAAACTCGAACATTTCAAAAGCTGAACAGTTTTATAGAGACTTCTGTCAAGATGTGACACATAAGTAGCTAATGGGGAAGACAGACTTATTAAAGATCACTTAAAATGTATTGCAACAACTATTAAATATGCATGTAGATTTATATCTGTCTCTTAAAGCTCAAACTAAAAATTTTCACAATACCCTCAATCAAAAAAGGGGGGTTTGACAGTCTAAGAAGAATGTAATTAAAGAAGCCCATTCTAGGCACATATGCAATTATTTTAAGATATGTTTATAATTTGCATTTAGTAGTGAGATTGGGTTATTAAGCATACAACTTACCACCCTTAGTAATCACATTAACAGAAATAAAATGTCCAAAAACTTAGGAAGTTCATTAGTAATCTATATTTTGTACTAATTATGGGGGGCATTTTACAGATAATAAATACACAAGATAAAAATCCCAGGTTACTGAGTATAAAAAAATAAACTTTCACATATTTTGACAAGCATTGCCTGGTCTGATCTATTTATAATACTGTAGAGTGTACTAGCACTTTTTTGGTAATATAAAAAGTAATAGAATCTTAGTAATATGAGGTCCCACTAGAGATATTTGCTATTAAATTGTTGCTGAGTGTGCTGAGGTTTGGGGGAGAATTATCGAGTTTGCAGATTAGCAAAGCAGGTTCTGGCAATGTTTTAAAATTGAATCAGTGATGCTTTAAAATGGGATATATTTTAAGGATTCACAATAAGAATTTAAAAATAGATGAAAAGATTGGTGTGTTATCCTCAAGCTATATATGTTAATTAGTGTTTTTATGTAAACTAATTTTATGTTTGTCTACAGGTCTAAGCATATACAAGTAAGAGGGTAGGAGTGAGGCAGAGTTCAGAAGAGACTAATTTAAAATGAGATGTGACATTAATTTTAAATAAGTATTTTCCCCCTTTACTTCTGCTTTATGTTTATTTAAAGCAATAATCTTTCTTGGTCAAGCATAAGCAGAATTATAAACTGTATCCAGGATGTCCCCATGTTTAGCCTTTTTTCTGTTTCTAATTTTGAATTTGATATATTTTAAGTATCACACTGTGTGTTGCCAGTTGGAATTCTTTTCCCTCCCAGGTACTGTAATCTTTGTGGTGACACCAAAAAGAGGGATATACCACGTGCAACCCTTTGCCACTTACCAAGTGAAGCTTTCCTTTGTGTCCTTATTGAAACCTCATTCAGCTCCAATTAGTTGTCCAGTATAATAAAGCTACTTGATAATGGCGGAATTGTTAAGTCCGCTCTCTTAACTATGGACACCAGTTTAAAAATGAAAGGCTCGGTGGTATGCAAGAGAGGAATTCCTTAGAGTTACCAAATAACTGTTTTAATTATTTTTATCAGCCTACGTTCTACCCTAGAATTACCAATGATGAGGAGATAGTTACTGGAAGTTCAAGAAAGAAATCCTAGGAGTTTGGCAGCAACAGCTTTCAGCAGTTATCTTCAATTTATTTTTAAGCAATTATTTAAAACAGAATTAGTTATTAAGACTTATATAAGGTAGTTTGCTTGTATGATATGATTATTCAAAGGAAATTTATAACGAATTATTATTAAATATTTATAATAGAAAAAAGTTCTTTATAAATGGAACTAATTTTCATGGTACTAATAATTATATTTATACCTATTAGAGGTGAGGACTTTATTGGCTATTAACATTAATTGCTATTACAGGACAATCTTAGATTTGCAAGGATTCTGACACATTATCCAGTTTAACTTTTCCTTCAGAGAATATTGAGCTAAAGCTCTACCTATTCTCTGAAAAGGACTCCATCTGCCCTAAACCTTGAAGAAACTTTGCTTTCTTTGAATTCTGTGTTGGATCTGTGCTGGACATTTAGCATTTAGCATTGGTTGCCCTGTATTGCAATTTTAGGCATTTGTCTTATCTCCTGAATCAAAATGTAAGACCTTTCTAAGTCAAAGACTAAATAGCTCACTTCTCCTCCTATCACTAAGGCAATGGTTTATCATAAAAGACACTCAATATGCATTGAGGAGGATGATGTAAATGTATCTTGAAAAATCATGGTAGTCCTTTACAATCTTCTCTTGATATTTGATCAACAACTTGAATTAGAAAATGTTAGAGATGCTTGGGACCTTGAAGATGTGTTAGTCTAAGCTCTGTTTTGTAGATAATAAAACTGAATAAGACTCAGAGAGCAAAATCACTTGCCTAAGACACATTGCTAGTTAGCTGACAGGATTTGGATGAAAACTTCAGCTTTGTTAACTCCAGGTCCAGAACTCTCTTTTTAGTATGTCATCTAATGTTAATATCAGTGTATATTGCCTACTTTAAAATCTATATTTATAGGTAGACTCTACTGTCTTAGGTTTGTTCATTTGAATGAATGAACAGTTCCTTGTAAATGTCTGAGGTACCAGTCCAGTGTTTTTTCTTTGTATAGTCATAGATTGGCAGCAGCTTGTAATACTGCAGATGTATTCTGACATTAACCAGTGGCTCTGGAACCTAATTTATGACATCCAGTATTCTATATCTCTTGAACATGTGATTTTTTTCCCCTCCAAATTCTAAGTTTTTTAGATTGCTCCTGGTGGAATGTTTGGGAAATAAATTTTCATCATTTGCTACTGATCCAAATTGGGAAAACTAGGTCAATGAATTGTACATCTGTATTAGCTGGTATGGAAGGACCGTTTTAAACATTCTCAGACATGTAGCTAAGCAAGTCTGGGGCTGACATTACATAATTTCTCTTCTAAACCAAAGATCTCATTGAGTTTGCTGCTCAACCATGTCTTATGTTGGATTAGGGGTGTATTTGTTCAAAGTTCAGTTTCATCATTTGTCCAACTTCCCAGTATTTTCCCAGATAGGGAAGCTGCTTTCCAGGCTTGCTGGGTTTTCAGACATTGCTGGGAGAGTTTTTAGTGAATGAGTACAATGTAGAGTTTTCATTTGTCACAGATGTTATCTTATTTCTAATTTTCGTTCAAGTTATTTTCAGGAAAAGCACCACCCATTTTCTCTGACCAACTTTTAAAAAAGATGAAAAGATCTTTTCAGCACAAATAATAGCAAAAAACACATGACAATCTAAGCTTTTGAACTCAGACAGCTGGGGTGCCCAGTATCTAAGTGATTTTCTTTAATGACTTCAGAGCACCATGTGTGTGCGATCAGAGTACACTGTGATCTTAAACAGCCCTAATGTCACGTGGGGAGTTTCTATTTCTTGACTAAACAGACTTTCTGGTTGGAAATTAGCATCCCATCATGAAAAGCAGGACCTGTACGAGGAGGTTGGCTGAGGCCTTTGCTGTCATGTGAAACATGCACTTGGTTTTGCTTCCCTTAACTCTAGTTCCTTGGAATGCTGTTTGGATTTGGGGACCAAGGAACTCTAAAGTCTTTCAAAGAAATAATCTAATGAAGTATTTAACAGCAAAAACGTGGCTAAAAGTGCAGCCCGTGTCAGCATAGGAATGAATTAGAAACAGACTGTGAAAGCTTCACCTGTGGTCAGTATTACACCCAGAAATTTACAGACACCAGGAGGAGAGGGTGGTCTGTGTTTTCACTATCTTTGTTGCAACAGTCATGACAGTGATAGGAGGTCACTGTGATTTGTGATCACAGGTCTCATTTACTTTCATGGGAGCGGGCTGAGAGGTTTAGTTCTGTGGTCCATTGGTTACCTTACCTTGGCATTTCATAAACTAGCAAAGTCTCCAAAAATAATTTGAAGACTAACAGGATTGCTAACTCCCTCCCACCCCCAATCCAATGATCACAACTAGCCTCTTTTTCCCTTTGTTTCCTACAAGAGGGGAAATTTTTGTACCGCAGTATGAGAAGAATATCTAAGAATAAAGTTCTCTTCTTTATAAAAATAAATTCTCATTTTGCTGTGGTCCTGTGAAAATATTTGCACAAACCTGCCTTTGAGAAATGAGCACTCTAGAGTGAGCAGCATCATGGAGCTCCCTGTGTGTTCCCAGCTCAGGCTGACTTTCTGTGTGCCTCATGCTCTTTTCAAAATTCTGGTTGAATGTCACTTAGTACTGGCTGGAGCCTTGTTCAGTAGTTTTGGGGGATGCTGCTGCTATTATCATAATGCATTCCTTTATTCATTAATTCATTTGCTTATTTAACAAACATAGCCAGATCCAGGGAATGTGCTAAAGATATAAAATAAGATAAACTCACTACCCTCAAGGAGTTTGAAACTTCTTTTCAAGAATCTGTTATTGTTATTATTTTTTTTTAAATCTCTTTCTGTGCCTTGAGGGCTCACGTAGAACACAAGCAAACATTGTAAGATGAGTGTCTACAGATCCTGAATAGGGGTTTATTGAAGAACATTTCTCTCTGTGTGCCTTTTTTTTTTTGCCTGTGCTATTCAAAGAAACCTTGTTTTTTGTAAAGTAAGGTGGATATTTAGCTAGATTTCTGACAGTGAAATTCAAATAACAGAATCTAATGTGATTTAGGAGCATCGGAAACCAAAGAACATTTCTAGTGTGCTGAGCCTGTGGGGTCTATTCATTTGATCAAAACAGTTGACCAAAATGATTGTTTGGCCTTCTCCCTCTTTTCTAAAAATAGCCTAACCACTAGCAGCAACAACAATAAATAAAAAGGAAAGGAGGAAAGAATAAGAATCTCCTTAGGAGCATAAATTATTCTGATTTGCTTTATGCAATGATAAAATTAAGTACACAACAATAGCTACATTACTTTGCACTGTGTAGACCCAGCCTTTGATTGCTGGCTAAAATTTCTTGCAGCTGATGAGGCTAAGAAATTACTTTTGTTTGAGTAGATTGGTATGTATTCAAAGTCCTAATCATTTACATTCAGTTGTTTGCAAATTTAAAATTGAAGGACTTTGTATGTTATCCTTTTAATTTAGGACCATTTCAAAGGGCTGTTACTCACTGGATAAATTACTGTTCACAATTCCAAACCAAAATCAAAGGAGTCTTCAGACAGTGTTGACACTATCAAGTACTTGGCATTGTGGTGCTACATCATGAGCATTAAGTAGATATTTGGTTAATAGATGAATACCTAAATTAAATTAATGAATCCAATCGATGATCATATCATCTTGCATTTGTATATTGCTTCATAATTTGTAAAGTGATTTCACATTTATCTTCACAATAACACTTTAAATAAAGAAGAAACTAACTTAGCATGTTGGATTCTACTTTGAAGCCACAGAATGTGTCCTTGGCCTAAAGTAAAAACTATACTAAAAAGTTGCTAGGAGGCGCAAATGATTTGAAAAAGAAAAACCCAAAACAGAAACAATGAAATTTATACAAACAGCTTACAAATAAAGTAAAAATAAGCTAGGGATCAAAATAGTGCTTTAAAAACATATGCTACAATTATTGTTATACATTATTTTTATTCATATATTTTTTTAAATTTCATTTTATTTTAAAGGTGTGGGGTACAAGTCAGGGGTGTTGTACATAAGTGGTTTAGGCACAGGTGAAGTTTGAGCCTCTCATTGGCCCTCTTCTTGCCTGGATTAGGATCGGCACCTTTATTGATGTTATGTGTCCTTCCTCCCACCCCTGGCAGTGTTCCGCTGCTGTCAATCCCTTTTGTGAGTATTATGATAGGTGCTCAGAGTCCACTTATGAGTGAGAACATGTGGTACTCAGTTCGTTTCTGTAATAGATCACTGAGTATGATTGATTCCAAATCCATTAAAGTTGCAAAGTCCATAATTTTACCCTTCTTTATGACTGTATAGTGTTCCGTCATGTATATGTACCACATTTTTAAATCCAGTCCAGTTTTGATGGGCAGTACGATTGGTTCCATATTTTTGCTATTGTGAATAGTGCTGCAATGAACATGCATGCATAGGTATTTTTTTTTGTAGAATGATTTGAGTTCCTCTGGGTATATTCCCAGAAGGGGATTGCTGGGTCAGATGGACCCATATGGATTTCTAGTTCTTTTAGAAAGCACTACACTGTTTTCCATAGAGGTTGAATAAGTTTGCACTCCCACCAATAGTGTAGAAGCGATCCCTTTTCTCTGTACCCTCACCAGGATCTGTTGCCTTTTGTTCATGATGGCCATTCTTACTGGAGTTAGGTGATATCTCAATGTGGTTTTGATTTGCATTTCTCTGATGATTAGTGAGGCTGAGCATTTTTTTCATGTGTCTGTTAGCTGCTCATATATCTTCTTTTGGGAAGTGTCTATTCATGTCCTTTGCCCATTTTTTAATTGTGTGATTAGTTTTTTTCTTTAGGCATGTTTGAGTTCCTTGTAGATCCTAGATGTTAGGCCTTTGTCAGATATACAGTTGGCAAATATGTCTCCCCTACTCTTGATGGTTTCTTTTGCTTCGCAGAAACTTTTCAGTTTGATGAGGTCCCACTTGTCTGTTGTGTCTCTTATGGTATGGGTATCTGGGGTTTTGATCAGGAATTGGTTGCCTATTACAATTTCCATAAAAGTGTCTCCCACATTTTCTAAGATTCCTATAGTTTGAGGTTTTATGTTTAGGTCTTTGATCCATTTGGAGTTGATTTTTGTGTATGGTGATAGGTAGGGGTCCTGTTTCATTCTTCTGCATGTGGTCAACCAGTTTTCCCAGCATCATTTACTGACTAGGTTCTCCTCTCCCCAGTGGTTCCTGGTGGAGGCTTTCATATATTGTTATGCAGAACTGATCTTTAAACAAGAATTCCCCCTCCAATTAAGGTTTACTGTTGTGTGTGTGTGTGTTTGCGTGTGTGTGCGCGCGCGTGTGCGCGCATGTGCATTCATAGGCATGTATATTGTACCTTTTCTATTCTCCCCAGAAATATAACCAAAACATTTAGAAAGTCACAATGAGATATTTACACTAGAGTTTGGTTCAGGTAGCCAAGATAGCAGTCACTTACCCAATCTTTTATTACTTTTCCCTAGTTGAAGCCTTGGCCCTGACCAAGCTGAGTGTCAATAGAAGTAGTGATAGGCACTGTCCCAGATAATCCATCTAAGGACCCAGAACTGGCCTTTTTATGCAACTCTGCTTCTTTACTAAGGCTGTAGATGACAAAAAGTCTTCCTTGAGAAATATGAGCCATAAAACACAGATGGCAACTCACAAGTTCTCAGACACCCCAGCTCTCAATTTTGTTTCAAGAGCTTAGACATTAGCTCTGATCGCAAGTTGATGGAAGTTCTCAGACATGTCACAGAAAAAAGTATGTCAGCTACCCGAGGCTGATAGGTGTTACATGAGGCTTGGTGAATGTTAAGTTAGTAGTAAGTAAAGTACAGAATTCCTTGGTTTTATTCTTGCTGCTATTCTTGCTGTTATTTGTTTTCTTGGATAGTTTTATTTGTTAAACATACTTAGAGGAAAATGAATTCATAGGGAAATTATGAAGACAGGAGTGCACATTAAAAGCTCAAGTTCCTGAAAAGATGGGTACCTTTTAAGTCCTGCCTCTGATTCCCTGAGGTTAAGCTTTCTAGTTCACAGTTCTGAGGTGTCCCTCAGCCACAATCAAGTTCTTCAGGATTTTACTGTCTCAAAATTAAATGCAAAAGATTAAAAAGAGAACTAGAAGCTAGCAGGCAGTTGGGGAAACACACATTTGTGCTTCTGAGAAACCTTTGCAAAGTGACCCATTTTAAAACTCACATTAGAAGAAGCATATAGAATCAGAGGACTTGGGTTTCAGGTTCCTGTTCTGCCACCAAGTAACTGAGTATCTTTAGGCAAATCACTTAATCCCTCTGAGTTCCAGTTTTCTCATGTGGAAATAGGGATACTAATACTATGTCACATTTTTAATGATGATATGATGAAATAATTACAGGAAAAGTCTTTTATAAAGTGATGTCAAAACAGGTGCCATAATCAGTGGTAATATTTTTATAACACTTAGTATTTTTTATTATAAAAATATGTATATTGCAGAAAGTGTTTACAGTTATTTGAATTGTGATGTGCTGACAACACAACTGAGGAATTCTGGGATATTTGCAGATCCTCATAAGTCTAAAGCATCTGCCTTGCTTTACTGGGATTTGCTGCCTGGCCTGTTCAGAAACTCTGCTTTGGAGCTCTGAATGATTACAGACTACATAATGCCTACACTCCTAGGGCCACTTAGGAGTGTTCATGCTACCAAGTGACTCCTTGGTAGCAAGAACCAACCAGCAAAATTGCAGAGGCTTGTAAAAGTTGTGGGGTGTCCCGAAAAGAGACCTCCAGAATGGAAATCTGGGGACAGAGCACTTGTTTCAATCCTGTTAACTTTTATGTTCCTGTGCCTCAGTTTTCTCATCTGCAAAATGACCAGTTTAAGCTAGATTTTATTTTATTTTATTTTATTTTAGTTGTGGGGTACATGTGAGGATTTACTATGTAAGTAAATTGCGTGCAGGTGAGGCTTGGGCTTCCAGCGAGTTCTCTCTCCCCTTGGTAGTGGATATGGTATCCAGGCCGTGGCTGTGTGTCTACAATCACCCCTCCCCCATTAGCAGTGCCCAGGGTCTGTTGTTCCCACCTTTGTGCTCACACGCCCAAAGAAACTTGTGAGTGAGAACATGCAGCATTCAGTTGTTTGTTTCTGTGGTAGCTCACTTAGAACCATGGTCTCCAGCTGCATGCACGTTGCTGCAAAGCACGCGGTTTTCTTCTTCTTTATGGCTGTGTAGTGTTCCATTGTGTAGATGTACCACAGTTTTCTTTATCCAGTTCACTTTTGATGGGCATCTGGCTTGATTCTATGTTTTTTGTTATTGTGAATAGTGCTGCAATGAACTTATATGTGCAGGTGTCTTTTTGGTAAAGGGATTTATGTTCCTATGGGTATACTCCCAGAACTGGGATTGCTGGATCATAGGACAGTTCAGTTTTTAGTTCTCAGATAAAATGCCACACTGGTTTCCACAAAGGTTGAACTAGCTTACATTCCCACCAACAATGTAGAAACATCCTTTTTTCTCTGCAGCCTTGCCAATACCTGTTGTTTTTTGACTTTTTAATAATAGCCTCCAGATTGGTGTGAGGTGGTATCTCATTGTAGTTTGGGTTTGCATTTCTTCGATTATTAGTGAAGCTGAGCAGTTTTATATATGTTAATTGGCTTCCTGAATAGAACTAGATACTCTTTGAAGAATATTCCAGGTATAATTTCTATAAGTCTTTGCTCAATCTACTGTTTTGTTGAACTCTTCAAGCGTCAATGGAGGTCAGTCAGGAAGGCAAGACTCACCTGTGTCAGCTCAGGGTATGTCTCACAATATTTCCAGATGCCTGCAGGAATTTTGAATACCACTATTACTTCATGTCTCCCATAAGATGGGGGCAAGAGACCCAGTCAAAAAAGATTATGAGGAGACAGTTTGTTTTCCAGTTTCAAATGTCTCTATTTCTCCCGTTTCCCTGGGTAGATGGAAAAAAACACAAATATGGCTAGAAAGTCAGAAATGTGAATTGGTTACAGGTTGTTTTTTTTTTTCCAGGAGGATAATAAGTAGATAGATTGAATGGAAAAGATAGGACTAAAGAGAGGGAAATGACAAAGAAGCATCTGTTGGGGAGGGTCAACATTCTTTTTCCCTCTAAAGGGAACAATAATATGTTGCAGGGCAGTTAAATATTGCTTCACACAGTCAGTTTCAGTCTATTTGAAGCCCTTGGAGTGGCTTTTCTGGAATGAAAAGTTCTTAAATGTAGTGTCTAAATGTTAGCATGCAGATTTAATGTTGGGGTTCTTCAACCTCAAATTATCACCAGTCTTTATACCAATGAAAGCAAGTTTTTATAGGGGATTTGGGCCTTGCCAGTATTTGCCCGCTTGAAACAATTTACTAAAAATTTTGATTCGCTTTTGTAATAACACAATAAAGAATAAAATCTTTTTTATTCTCTTAAACTTGTTATCAAGAATGTCTGCTGTCAGAATGTTGTATCAAATAGTAAAATGTGATTGCTCAATAAAAGGGTTTTGCTTTCACTTTAGTGTGGGAACAGTATATATCAAACTCTGAAAGACCTGAGAGCTAAAAAACAAGTGGTGATTAAAAATTAATTCTTAAAAGCATAAGAAATCTAAAAAGTGGATTTCTTTAGAACATTATGAAATGTAAGTTGAAAAGGTAACTTGCCAAAGTGACACCGTTCTTATAATATTACTGGAATCATCTTCCTGACTGAATCAGTAATATATATTTTTTTAATTAAAGGGAGGCTGATGTACTGACATTAAATTCCACACAAATATTCTGGTTATTTAATAGTAATTTATTGTAGTTTTACTGGAAATTTTCTCTTCTCAGTTCTTAAAAGGTTTTACAGACTCAATTAGAACCTTTACTCCTAATAATCAATATTGATTTTACTGTATTCATTTTAGATTTTAAAAATTTTGCCTAAAACTCAAATCTTAACCATTTTTAAAGTAACATATTTCATTTAAAAAATCAGGATTATTGGGTAGACCTTCAATGCTTTCTGGAAAATGATAAATTTTCTTGTGTTGGAGATGAGTTCTTAATTCAAACAAGAAATTATAGTTCTGGGTAATATGAGCTCTTTGGATTCAGAATTGTTAGCAAAATATTAAACAAGAATATATGCATCATTTTCCGGTATCTTCTTAAAATTGGGTAACAGTGGTTATTTTAAATCATATTACAGATTCTGTTTTTAGTCTGTCTATTTATCTCTGTACTTTAGTACCCTTAGTGTGTCTAGGAGCTGATTCTCCTGCTCAGAACTTATGTTGGTTTCATAAAGCACATTGCTGGACTGCGGACTAGGGAGGTGGCCCCCAATTTGTTGAGATGTCTTCACAGGGAGAATAAGTGAAAAACAGGGGTGATTCCTGTCCATTCAATGTGCTGTGAAGTGGGCTGGAATTACCCGTTTTTTTACATTATTAGTTTTTTTCTCCATATGACCAGCTTTCTCTGATAACATGGGATCCATTGCTCCCAGAAAACAAAAAATAAACACTTCATCAAAACCCTTCAATTAAATCCTGTGAATTATTTTGTTTAAGTGTTTCCTGTGTTGTTTGTTTGTTTGTTTTTTAATGTGGTATTCAATTTCATCTTTTTCTTAAAATTAAAAGATCAGTTTTTGGTTGCTTTTTCAGTGTTCAGTAACACCAGTGGAAAGCTTAAAGGACTTCTAAGGACTACCTTTACTGGTCACACATTTTGCAAACATTTGAGTTACCATGGGTTAGCCAGGAAGTGTCTGCCACCACATTAGTGATGTGATAATGGGCTTCACATATCACCTGGACATTAATAGAATGAAATCACTTACTGTTTCTGAAAGCAGCTTTGTTCTCAGCGGGTGTCCTGAAGGCATTATATGAGCACAACAGACTTTCTATTACAGAGGTGAAAGTCAGAAATAACCTGAACTCATCTTTATCACTGGTTTGTATTTGTGTGTGTGTGTGTGTGTGTTTTATCTTTATTTAACGGGTCCACTGATATTTGATGGAAAAGCCCAAAATTCAGCTAGTTACATAAAATATGTCTGGGTCTCCAATCTGCTCCGCTCTCTGACATGCAAAACTCCTAATGACTGGGGACCCCTAACTCAGCTGCAATAACCCATCAAAGGTGCAACTTTATTCGATCATAACATCTCTGTAATGTGATCAGCAGACATATCTGCAAACTTTTCCCTGAGCTCTGCAGATGTGGCCATAAAAGAGGCACGATGCCATTGTGTATTTCCTACTTTCCTTCAAAAATGAATGTGCTTTCTGATTACAGCAGAGCGGCTGCCATGTAAATTTTCCTACAGGTGCACATTCACTTAAAGAAAGTTCAAGTTACGAAAATCAGGAACTACAAAATGAGAATCATTCAGGCCTATTATTAATTTTATAAAAATACCCTTTGCTTTGTAAAGGTATTTACCACAGAATTCTATAAATATTAGACTTCTCTGGTGCATTTATAGTATTCTTCAATTAAACAAAATTAATTTTGTTAGCAGTTTCCAGATAGATACCTGATGCATAATTTAAAACTTGGACATTGTTAAATCGTTAGCTTTGTGGGGTTTTTTTTTTTTTGGTTGGGAAAAGCTGTAAACTGGGAATTAATTTGTTGTATGATTGGTCTATAAACTTGGATACACGCTTTAACCTAAAAAAAGAAAATCAAGTCTTGAATTATTGTTTACAAAAATAAAATGTATAGTTCTAAATTTTAGTTTTGAGTTTTTAACCTTTTTCTCCTCTGAGGAATATGGGCTTGTGAATAACGTTCATTCTTTATATTGCATTCAAAGTCTAATCTGGTTTTTCTAGCAATCACATGGATAGGTGTAAACAGATAAATAGTCACCATACTCCATTGACTGCCATGGCTCATTTTTCATCTTTTGAAATAAAAGCCCAAGAGAATTTTTGTCAGGATAAATTGGAGATAAAAAAAAAAGTTGTCTTTTGAAGTGGATACTTTGAACATGGCAGATTTGTGGGGAATTTTCTTCTGCATTTGACTCCTTTTAAGATCTAGAAGGCTCTACAAAGTTAGAATTTTGGTTCATAAACAGTGTTTATCTATCCCCAAATTAAAGAACTGTTTTTGAACCAGGGCTAGAATTGTTTCCGTTTTTGTAATTTCCTATCTATTATCAGGTTTAACACAAAATTTAAACATTATAAATTACTTGACTTTTTCTTTCATTAACCACAGTGACATTCCTATAGAAAAACTGAAAATATGAATAGTTATATTTCCCTCTAAAGGAGTCTAATTACTTTATTATCTTAAATAATACCTCCTTAATGATTCTTTGAACAATACTTCCTATGTTTTCTTCTTCCATGCAGACTTTTCATAAATAACACAGTCTACATCAAGACAAACAGTACATTCAGTTTTGAGATACAGAAAAAGGCAAGCTGGACAAAGCAAATGAACCAAACCTCTGTATTTGTAACAAGCTTCTTGATCCCTTTAATGTAGAATTCACAATAAATATGTACATTGTTCACTGGATTATTTTAATATTTTTTTCACATAATATCATTCATCATATATCCAAAGGCAGCAAATTGCTCATAGGGAAGACTATGAAGACACTCAGAAATACTGAGCTATGTATGGCAACATCATGAGGATAAAATATGCAGTGAATAATAACAATAATACTACTAAATGCTAATAAACAAAACACAGTCACTAGATTAGTGGGCGTGTTAAAATGGGCCTTCTTATTTGAGGCCAGTAAAAAAGACGCTGTCAATTTTCATCTATCTTCTTTATTTAAAACAAAATAAAATGCTTCTAACAAATCCTCTTAGACATTTTAAATCCTACACAGGATATACCAGAATTAAAGAGCATTACATGGACTTCTAGATGGCGCAACTCAGAATTATTATCCATTGCACTGTAAAGAATGGCTTTCCTTCTAGTCCAGGGTTTGTTTTTTCTCCTGTAGTCAATGTTTAACCCATCCTAACAGCTTAGCGAGACCAGATGTGTTTGTTCTACTTTTCCAGAGGAATTCTGCTCAGGGATTTACATCACACCATGGTGACATGTATTGCTCTGTAATACAAGTTTCTTTCTTTTCCAAATTTCAGTTTCATTCTATATTTATTCATTTTTAAAGGACTACTTGGGTTCACTAAAATAACTCAAATCCTTATACGTGCTACATGCCACAGGCCCATGGGCATAAAAATCATGATGTGAATTCAAATACACATCCTTTTCCCATTCATTTCCATTCTCAGTGCCAACTTTGGCTCAATAAACAATGACCTTCAACTTAGTATAAGGAAGCATCTAGTACGCAATGTAAAGAGCAGAGCCCCTCTAAAGAATGAAACCCTGCAGAATGACCAAAGGTGAGAAGTGAGAATAGAATAGAAGCTCATGAGAGCAGAAGACAGACTGAGGGTTGTTTTTAATTTACCTGAGGTGATAGCAGCAAGGGTGACTGAGTTGGGGAAATATTTTCAAGCAGTTTTGCTGAGTACCTTTTAAAACATGACCTATTCATAGACCTAGAAGATATTCACAAAACGAGGAGTTGAACTAGTCCGGGAATTGAAAGAGAACTGAGGTTGTCTGATTCATTCCTTGTTGCAAATGTTCCAACAAGAAAATGGAAGCACTAATCCTTTTCACAGTTCTCAAAAGCATGTTTCAAGGATTAAAGAATTCAAGGGGGCAAAGGATCAAATTTCTATTTATCTGGGACTCTTTCTAACCAGCAGGGCATCATGTGGCACACTGGCAGAGCTTATTTATTGAATCCCCAATTGAATTGGCCTCAGCGAGTTAATACAGCATCCACGGTGACAAATTTACTCACTACAAATGAATTGCATTAGTTCCATTATTTGCAAAGCACTTTACCATCTGGGATAAAAGTTGTAGTATAAATCCCATTCTCTTCAGTAACTTGGCTAAGGCGGTTCCAAAGAAACTAGCTCAACCTTTTATGAGCTGGAAAAGTCAGGGTTTTCCTCCTATTAATTTTCTAAGTGTTTTCTGCTCTGGAAGTTTTAACACATGGGAAATATGACAGGCGACAGAAGATGAGGGACAGAGAAGGGAGGTGGGTCCTTTGCCTCACTCAGTTCTTCAGAGATTTATGGTTTGGCTGGATTTGGGATTGACTTGCTCAAAACAAAGGCCCTGAGTTAACAACTGGAAGAATCACTTTAGTTACTTCCACGTCAGAGGAGAACTCAAAATTTTAGTAGATTCAGCAAGGTCTCAGAGTTCCAAACTCTTAAGTTATCCACCCAAAGCATTTCCACAGAGGCAGTATTATATAATATCAGGTAAACATACTTGGGAGCCCAGTGGTCTAGATTCAAGCCATAGTGCCATCATTGTCCCCCATTTGACTTTAGCCTAATTAATTTCACCTTGCTGGGCCACAGTGACATTCTTTAAAAAATGGGGTAAGACTAGTAGCCCATTAGAGGATAATGGTAAGTTTAAATATGATAATACATGTAAGTTTCTTAGCACAGTACTTGGTACATTGTAAAATCTCACCAAGTGTTCACTCTCATTGTTATCATTGAGTGGGACTTTCCAGATGTGTGACCCAAAGTTTCAGCTCCATTAGAAATGTTGCCTGAGTGGTCTGAGAAAGTCCAGTAGACACTAGTTCAATTTTCTGACATATAAACAGTAGCTTATAGACATTTTTACTGGTTCCTGTTGACACATACTGCCCATTCATTTTGAAGACTAACCTGGACTCATTCATTCATCTAGGAGCAGAGTACCAAGTTAGGGCCTGCAATGGGCAGGTCCTGTGAAAATCCCTTGAAGAAGAGAAAGGAGAGCCTTCTGTCTTTTGGAAAGGTGGAAATACATGGAATTCCTTTTAAAACATTTTAAAGCATATCTGTACACACAGGTGAACTGGTAATGAATTGTATATAATCTGGTGGTTTGATCACAGCTAACATTTACTGAGGCTTTATCAAAGGCCAGAGACATGGTGCTAACAGCTTTATGTAAATTATCTCACTTAATTCTCATAAGAAGCCTAAAGGCAAAATTATATTTAAATTAATTTAAATTATTTTAATTTAAATTATTTTAAACTGTGAGCCCAAGGATTCTAACTCCAGTGTCTGTTCCCTTGCTTACTATCTAAACCACTGTCCTGAGACAATATTGATTGCCAACTCACTTTTTTTTATGTGGTAGATGCTCCGCTAGTGCAGCCTGTCCTCCTTGAAGACTTAGACTTTATACTTTGCCATGATACAGTGTTTATTCACAGTCATAATCCCTCACACTTTTTTCTGCAATTTCCCATTTCTAGAGAGGTGTTATATGTTTTGTTATTTAGAACCTGTGTTTTACCAGAAAGATTGCAGAGTTTTCATTTTTGTAATCGCAGCTAGGAAATCACTCCTATCCCCATTTAACTGCTAAAGAAACTGAACCTTGGATAGAGGGACATCAAGTAAATCACTGCTGAGCAAAATCAAGTATTCCCTGAACTCAAGTCTTTAACCGAAATAAATAACTAAATCATTTGTTAGTTTTTAAAAACTGGAGTAATGCATTTTATGAAACCAAAGCAAAAGTGACTTGAAACTTGATGAGTGAATCATTGCATGATTCCTCTGCAACCTGTTCTTTTCTGGTTTGTTCAGCCAACATCACTGCACTCCTCCCAAGTGCTAAGCATTGTGGGGGAGGCAGAAATAAATCAGACACAGAGCTCGACTGCAAAGAGCTTCATTTGAAAGGAGACATTAGAATATTCAATTAAAGGCAATAAATAAATAAAAATAATATAGGCCATAAAAGAGGAATTGGAGTTCAGGGATTGAGGGAGTCTTTGCAGTTGACTTGTAGCCCCTGGGAAAGTGGTGGCTGCCTTAGCAGGGGAGGAAGCCCATGTCTAAAAAGTGTTAAGCTGGTTTACTCAAGCAAAAATCTGGTTGGTAATTGAGGGGAAGGGGAGCAAAAAAGCACAGTTTGGCTCAAAAATGAAAAAACACTATTGTCTATTAATTTTCTCTTTTCCACCAGTTATTTTGTTTTCACAGTTAACAATGTGAACTATTTTATGAACTCAAATGAATGGTTTTACACACCAAATGAAAACATTTAAAGTTCATACTTTTAGTTTTTATTTTTTTCCTATTTAGCATTTCATTCATTATAAAACTATTCCATGCTGTTCACTCACGGCATTGAAAGCATCTCTGAGTAACACACTTGTGCAGTTTCCCTTTAAGAAAAGATTCTGGGCCTGTTTTTCAGATGGTCATTCAGTGATACAAACCTGTAGGACTGAGATAAATTGCTCCTGGAAACATTTTCCTCTTGGAAAATCACAGATGAGACTAAATGAGACATTTTATATATATAGTAGCAAACAGTCATAGGTACATTTCATTTTGAAAGTGCCATCTGTCTTGCAACCCAAACAGGTTTTGACACCACAAAGTGATTGCAGTACTTCGGGACATATGAAACACCAGGGGTACACAACACCATACCTTGCTACATCTTTGCCATTTGGATATTTTTTAAAAGCGGATATATAATTAATACTGTAATTGTCTCTAGATTTTGCAAAATATAGCTTGAATACCTTAACTCTGCATTTAAGTATAATGCACTATTTTAACAAAAGAGAATCAGCAAAGCTTTTTGCTAGAATTAGAATTTTAATTGATATAATTATAGCTAAAAGTTTGAGTATGATGGGAATAATGACTCTGGTGTTTTTCAGCACTTTATTATTCATTTTACATCTTTCTGTCAGCTATGTGCTCAAGTCCACAGAGTCTGTAATATTTAAATTAATAATGTAAATTTAACTATTACCATTAAAGCAAAGAGCTAATTAGGTCCCTGCTTGCTGACTGGCAGTATGATGCAATGGGTAAAATGATTTGAGCTGATAGCTAACATTGCCAAGAAAATGTGAATTGAGCTCACTTGAGATTAAACAACCTCTAAGACTCCAAAGGAGGGGAAAATAAAAAGTGTCTCATCCCATTTTCCTAAAAAAAAAAAAAAAAAAATCCATGAAGAGACGCAAATAGCCCATCAAGCAACTGGGAACAAGTTTTCTGAGATTTTGTGCTATTATTATTATTATTATTACTTGCCTCTCCTTCAGTGGCTTTTCTTCCAGGCAGTCTATGGAGAAGCAATTTTTCTCAGACATCAGTTAGAATGTATGCCTTCTTCCAGAGTTTTCACATTCTTAAGCCAGCAAGACAAGGCAAGCAAGCTGAACACTACCTGTTTTCTAGACATCTCTTCTAAATATGCCCTAACATTTAAAAAAGGAAGGAATTGAAGGAAAGAGGGAGGGAGGACAGAAGGGAGAGAGGAAGAAAAAAAGGGAGAGGGAAGGAAGGAGAAAGGAAGGAGGGAAAGAAAAAAGGAGGGGGGAAGGAAGTAACGAAAAAGGGAAGGAAGAAGAGAGGGAGAGAAAAAGGAAGGAAGGAAGGAATGGAAGGAGGGAGGAAGGAAGAAAAGAAGAAAGGGAAGGAGGGAAGGATAAAAGGAAAGAGAGGCAGGAAGAAGGAGGAAATAAGTGGGGAGGGAGAGAAGAAAGAAATAAGAGGGGGAGAGAGAGTGAGGGAGGGAAGGAGAGAGTGTGTCTGTGTGTGTGTGTGTGTGTGTGTGTGTGTGTGTGTGTGTGTGTGTGTGTGTGTGAGAGAGAGAGAGAGAGAGAGAGAGAGAGAGAGAGAGGACAAGTGAGCTGAATGACATTTCTGTTTGCCATTATTTTTATTTTGGAAAAAACAACCCCAAAATAGATTAGATAAAAGACTAAAAGACATGAAGAAGGGAGGAAAATAATGCTTATTTCAAACTCAGATAAGGAGAATCTGCCCTGGAACGTCTGGAAGCAGAAAAATAGTGCAGAAAGGCATAAAACTTAATAAGCATGTATTCCATTTAATAGGGTAAAGCCTGTGATGATTGTCAGAAGCAAAGTAGGGGTGTTCCTATACAGGAATGAGTATGTACTTACCTGAAGGTGGTGCAGCCCAGCCTCTCATCTCTCGGCTTTGACACTAGTGGTCTGTTTGAACATCTAGTGGGAAGCTAGAATTACCAGGCAGTCCCACCTGAGAAATTCAATAATTGAATGAGACAGAAAAAGGCAACTTGGCTCCACATGCTTTCTAATAATAGGCTCTGAATGTAATAAAAGGTGAACATTGTGTTAATTGAGGTATAATTTCATATGTTGTGTGAAAATACTCCATTTTTTAAAACAATG
Organism: Carlito syrichta; assembly: GCF_000164805.1. Taxonomy (NCBI): domain Eukaryota; kingdom Metazoa; phylum Chordata; class Mammalia; order Primates; family Tarsiidae; genus Carlito; species Carlito syrichta. The sequence continues at coordinate 346,154 of NW_007043459.1, read as the reverse complement.
CTCTTACTCTAAGGAAACTGATTACTTAATTGGATTGCTACCACCTAACACCATTAAATATTTGCCTCATTTAATTTCATCAGATGACAGCTTATGTATCTGTGCTAATGAATCCATTTGTTAGGAATATTTTCTCATAGCAGATTTACTCGTGTTCTATTTCTCAAACCTTCTTCCCTCCCCCCCATTTCTAAAGCATCATAACATGATTGATCAAGGATAAGTTGTGGCAGTACATCATTGCAGAAGGCTGTCCCATGGCCAGGCATCAAGAACTTCACTTACCAAGAGCATTGTTCACCTTTCCCTATAGCTTGGCAAGGAGCTACCGGGCACTCAAGTGACAGAAGTCTTAATTACTGCAAGGCTATACTGGCTGAAGGCATCAATGTAATTATTCTTCTGGAATTTGTCCACGTGGCATCAGTGGCGTCTGTTCCAGACCAAAAATGAGTTTTTATTTTTAAAAAGTTGGATTATTTAACGCTGCTGGAGGCAATGTGGCACAGGGTTTGTAAAAATACCAGATGCTATGTATTGAGAGGTTATTACAGCTGCACACACACTATATCATCTAATTCTCAGGACAATTTCTTTTTTTTGTTTGTTTAACTTTAACTTTCTTTTTAATTTTGTTTTTTTTTTGAGTTGTAGTCTCACTCCGTTGCCCATGCTGGAGTGCAGTGGCATACTCACGGTTACCCCAGAGTCGACCTGCTGGGCTCTAGCGATCCTTCTGCCTCAGCCTTTCAAGTAGCCGGAACTACAGGCATGAACTACCATGCCTGGCTAATTTTTTGATTTATTGTAGAGGGGAGCTCTCAACATGTTGCCCAAGCTGGTCTTGAAACTGCAGGCTCAGGCAATCCTCTCACCTCAGCTTCCCAAAGTGCTGGGATTACAGGTTTGAGCCACCGTGTCTGGCGTCTCTTTAAAATTTTTTTTTTTTAAATTTTGTTACATGGTTGCATTACATAGCAGTGAAGAAGTCTGGGCTTTAAGTGTATCCCCCATGCCCAACCGTGTACATTGTACCCAATAGGTGATTTTTCATCCCTCTACCCCTCCCTACCTCCCCCTTCTGAGTCTCCAATGTCCATTATACCATTCTCTATGTCTTTGCGGATCCTCAGTTTAGCTCCCACTTATAAGTGAGAACACACGGTGTTTGGCTTTCTGTTCCTGTGTTAGTTCACTTAGGATGATGTTCTCCAGGATGACACTTTCAAGACTGGCTTTGAAGTCATACAGTTCAATTGCATTGCTTTGGAACCAGCTTCTTTAGTCATAAAATTAAGTAATAATATCTCACAAGATCATTGTAAGAATAAAATTAAATCATATATGTAAATTGATTAATAACCCATATCCTTCAATACACAATGCTTATTCTACTCATTTATCAGGGAGCATGAGGCTGTCATCCCATACTTACACTCAAAGAGCCATCTATTCATCGTACCCATGTATGGGTAAAATTGTGTGACCATTTTGAATATACTCCCTTTCAAAAGAAGGCTTTATTAGGAAGGGCATTAAGTTTGTTTTTTCTAGCATTCCTCCCAGGTTAGATCATTGTAGAATCCATCTGAAATGTGCAGTAAAACCTCAGAATTGAATTGCCAGTATTCCATTAATTTGTTGTGTCAATATGAATTTAACCACAACTCTATGGGTAAATATTAGGTTGTTATCCATTTTGAAATACTTTGAATAGTACTATGGCTAATATATTTATATTCACATTTTTATCTTACATTCTGGATGATTGCCTTGGGAATGATTTCCAGAAATGATTCGATGACTGAGGTGAAAAAATGTGAGCATTTTATGGGTCTGGATATATATTGCCAAATTGCTTTTCAATATACGATGCATTGTGTGAATATAGTTTCACCAAACTCTAGCCTAAGCTTGAATTATTTTCTTTTATTAAAACAAAATTTCCAACTCTAAAATATTTTTGAAGTGATAACACTATATTGAATGATGTAAGTATCTGTTGGAGAATACAATGATGAAATATGTACCCATATTCCCAAGCACCCTTGAAAGTTGGTATACAAGGAAGAATTGCCATGTTGGACTCAGGACCTGTAGGCTGGAGTGAAGAATATATCACAACCAGGCTGGGTCACAGGGACAACAAGAAAACCAGTAGTTAATATTGACTGCAGTCTTCCTGCAATAACCAGGTCTATGTTTAGCATTTTACATAAATTATTTTATTGAGTCTTCCCCAGAACCCCATTTTACAGTTGAAAAAATTTTGCTAGCATTTGTAAGTGAGCATCTGAAAGCAGATTTTCCAGAGGGGAAGGAATAATCCATAGTAATCATCCCAATCTTCCTGTTTTGCATCCAGAATAGCGATCACAGTATCTTCTCCAAAAGCCATGTGGGGGGGTTCTCCTACGGGGTAAAACAAAGAAGAAAGTGAGGAAGAAGGACAATTGAACTGATCCCTTCTCAGAAGCCATCAGAGTGTTATGCCACTATGATGTCACCTTTTGGATAAGCAGTCCCCTTGAACTTGGCAGGATGGAAACAGCCCATACTTTGCAAGCTGTCAGGTGCCATGGCAGGGTTAATACCAGTAAACCGGCCTTTCATGAAGTCTTTCTCCATCTCTGCAACACAAACACATATACATTCCTGTCCAGTTCAGGCACCTGGGCTTTCCAGTTCACCTTTTCTTTCCTGAACAAGCATATTTATCATGGTCAATGTACAAGAAATGCCCTTTTTGTGCAGTTCCCCTTTGTCCCTCTTTTCATGCCTTAAGCCATCAAAAGAGCACAGAACTCTGTGACATTTTGTAGGATTTACCTCTGAGACTCTAGTGTCACAAAAGCAGCTGGGAGTATTGAATGAGTGTCCTGGGGGTCTTTCCATTGATTTTACTTCTGAGTTCACAGGAAGACCTGATGTGCTTACTTTGACTCAGTGCTGAGTTGTCGTTCTCCTGGGATAGTCTTTATAAAGGGAAGAGAAGGGAAATGGGAAATTCAAGGGAAGACATGGTACAGGCCAGCTTCAAAAGTACAACTAGAGAGAGTAAGCTGAACTATCTTACCTACTTTCTTTCAAAATAAAACTTCAGTATTGTCTTCTTAAATGCTACACTGTGAAGTCGCCACTGATTTTGGGTAAAACCCAACCAAGCTCCTCAATGTGCCACACATAGCCCTTCTGGATTCCACTTCTTCCTCTGGTGGCCACTCCTTGACCTTCACTAAAAACACTCTGATTGTACTGACCCATTTTCAGTGCTAAGGTTGTGTAACTCTCTTACCTCAAGAACTCTGTACCTGCTGATTCCTCTGTCTTTAGTGAAGTTCTCCTCTTTCCCCTGGGCTTAGCTACCTTAAATACCATCTCTTTCAGAAAGCATTCCCAAGATCTGGTCATGTTCCTCTCTTGTAGACCCCTACCAATGCCTGTGTGCTCTGTTCTTATCAAAATACAGCTCCTACTCGTTGAAATTTCCTTTTACTTATCTGTTTCCTCTCTAAGCTGCAAGCTGCCTGGAGGGTAGAGGCTGTGTCTTACTCAGTATTTTTGTAGCTAGTTCTTAGAACAGTGCTTGACTCAGAGAAGTCACTTCATAAATGTTTGTTACTGTGGAAATTCTGACTTTGGTTGCTTCTTTAGGTGGCATGTACTTACACTTAAGTCATCTAAGTATATGGGGATTAGTGGCCCATGTTTGTTCCATTGAATTGCAGGCTGACTGAATGTCTGTGCTAACACATAGCACTCGCTCTCTTGCTCCCTCTCTCTTTCTCTCTCTCTCTCATACACACACACACACACACACACACACACACACACACACACACACACACACACACACACACACACACAAACACGGTTATTCAGTTACAATGGTGAACTAGAATCGTGCCTATTATACTACTCTATGCTCAGAGGCATTCTTTACCCATCCATTCTGCATTTATCCAGAAACCATCACTGCTAACCCTACTAACTGTTCACACAACCCAGGTAAGCAATTGGAATAAACTCTAGGGTGACTGATAATGTTCCATCCTCCTTCTATTCTAAATAGCTGAATTTGGGTTCATGGGATCACAGAAAGTCTCAGAACCACCTGGTTGGCTGAGGGGGAGTGGGAAAAGGCATGCATGTGTATTGTGTTTTTTGTTTTCAAGACTCAGTTGACTTGAATAGATAAATACAAAATGTGTCACAGAAGCAGATTGTCATTCTTGGGGTTACTGTGACAGTCCCCAGGGCCTTGCAAATCATCAATGAAAAATACTACATCCTTTCACAGAATTAAAATGCTTGTTGGGCAAACGGCTCTATTTCAGAGTGGCTTTGTTTAGAGCCACTAGACGACATTTTCTCAGTCCTCCTCCCTAGATAGATAGTGGGAGCCACTACTTACTACTTACCTCCTGCCCTCTTAACCCACAGCTTGTTACATTAAGGTAGGAAAGTTTTATGTGTATAATTTGTGAAGTTATCTTGAGCAGACAGTGCTATATAAATGTGAAATGCTGTTATTAATAATAAAGGTTGGCTCACCTAAGAATACTGTAGAATTAAAGTAATGAGATTCTATTTTTAGGCAGACTTGCCAATAACATGCAAGTATGATAAGGCTATGATTTAAAGCTCACTTGAACCTTCCACTGCTCTAAAGAGTACATTTTCTGGGTCGCCTACACACAGTAGTCACCACACAGAGCTCTATTAATGCTAATGGTGGTTCCTACGCTCGAGTCCCAGCATGCCCAGCTAAAAATAGTCTTCAGTCTTTCAGACATGGGAGTGTATCTCTCAGGTAACTTGCTTTCGGGAAATATAGATCAACCTCTTCATTCACTTTGCAAACCCTTATCACCTTCATTGAAATGATCAAAAAGGCTTCTAGAATGTGTTTTGAAATTTTTATACGTCTGTAAAGATAAAGAATGTGCCTGAGAGCCTCACTTATGTTTGTTTTCAGATGTGAAAGGATATTTAACAAGGGTCTGGATTTTAAGTGATTCATAACTAGAAAAAGAAATCTCACTCCCCAGGAAAAAAAAATAATTAGCTCTTCCACCACTAATGTTCAGGTCAATGCTTTGTCAATAACAGTAACTCTTCTTCACCAATTTAGTGCAGCCTATAAAGATCGTTATGACTCATAATTACAGATGCAGATTTATGTTTAAATGCATATATAAATCTCCAGTTCTGGCTATGGGTCACCTCTTATCAGCAAAAAAAAAAAAAAGATTTGTATGAAGAGACACTCTCCTTGATCCCTGTGGACGTTTTTCTCTTTCCATTTTGGGAGTAGAGTTATAAGGGTTTGTTACCAATGACCCAAATATAACCCAAGGCACATTACAGATTCATAGCTAGAGGGTGTGAGGAGCTAGCTGGCTTTGGTGGTGGGTGATGGGGGGAGGCTGATGTAGCTGTGGAAATATACTTTCTGGGGTTATTGTTATCTGGCTAAATGAAGAGCACCTTTTCAACACCTGCTGGTCAGATACTGTAAATCAGAGGAAAGATGGTTATCTGAGCAGAGAAAGACAGGTTTTAAAACGACAGAGATGCCTCAGGTTGAAGTCTACTGCTTGATTCTCGACCCATGGCAGTCGCAATCTAGATGGGCTATCAAATTCTGTGGAAACCCTAGTGACCAAATGAGATGTCAGGTTGGCCTAGCCAAGGATTCTGTCATGCCAGGATTTGTTTTTTGATGCATTTTCTGCTAGAAAATCTGGCATTTGAAACATCACCTGGTCTAATGAGACCAATCTCCCTGATGGCAGAGGGGCAGGATTTCCCTGGTGCCGTGAGGATGTGAAAGATGCACCCATCCTCAATGTATGCACAGGTATCACCTGAAAAATTGCTGGCTCTTACATTTAATAACTGCCTGAGTGCTGGATTGGAGAGATTATTATGAGAATGTTCAGAAAGTCTACTTCTTTCCTGCCTGAAGAGCTCAACAATATATACCTGGAAAAGATAATAGATGTTTAATATGGTGATTCTCAGACAGTATTAATGAAAATACATAGATAGTTAAACATACCCACCCTATGACCCAGCAATTCCACTTCTGGGAACACACCCAAAAGAAGCAAGTGCAAGTGTCTACAAGAAGACCTGAACAAGGATATTCATTACAACTTTATTCAGAACAGTCCAGTCCTGGAGACAAGCCAATGTCCATCAACAGGTGAATGGATAAACTGTCATCTATCTCTGTGTTCAGCAATAAAAAGCAACAAACTACTTATACCCACACAACATAAATGAAACTTTTATGTTGCATTAAGTGAAAGGAGCCACACACAAAAGAGTCCATAATGTGTGAACACATTTAGATGAATTTCAAGGACAGGTAAAACTAATCCATGGAGTTAGATATCAGAATACTAGCTACTTCCGTGGGGCTGAGGATTATTGACTAGAAAGTTGCACAAGAGAACTCTGAGCCATGAAAATGTTTTATATCCTAAGGGCAGTGGTTAGCATGGTATATACATATGTAAAAGGTTCATTGGGCGGTATATTTAAGATTTGTGCATTTTACTGTTTGTAAGTTGTAGCTCAATAAATTAAAGTTTTTAAAGGTTGTGTGAAAAAAATACATGGAGAAAAGTTCATTTTGTAAGAACAATCATGACCAAAGACAAAATCGTGAAGATTTCTAAAAAGTAAAAGAAAGAGGATAAATGAAAAAATATGAGCATCTCACCTTTTTTCACTTTTATCACATGACATGAAAGTGCTGTGACTCAGGAAACCAAAATCATTGCATGGTATGTTTAGAAATTCACTGAGAGTTCTTCAAAGGTTTATTTTCAGAATGTTTCTCTTAAATTAGGAAGTGTTTCGTTTGCAAGTTTTTTATTTGTTTGTTTTTTAGGAAAATGATGTTGCTTAAATATAAACAGCCAGAAAATAGATATTTTCAATTGATTTATCACTTGTCTTAACAAGAGAGCAATTAGTTAATGATACCGTTGGCCTTAAACATACTTTAGTGAAATGTATTTCATTCTCTTGAACATTTAGATTAATTAGGGTATGGCGCTATGGTGTTTTTATGACAAAATTGATATTAAATGCACGTTTCCAATTTTTCATACAACATACCTCAGTTCTTTTGCATTTATCTTATGAGAAAGACTTTCAATTGTTAAAGGAAGTCTTCTTGGAATACTTGCCTTCCTGTGTTGCTAATGAAACAAAGAAGCTTATTTTTCAAGAACGATGTGACAGAACTTCCGTATGGCATCTGCTGCTCATTATGCAGTTGACATTTTCATTTCTGGAATTCTAAAGTTTGTCTGAAATTGTGAATGACATTTATAAAATGCTTGCAGAATTTTAAAATGAATCCTAGAGATCACCAAGCCCTTCCTCCTCATTTGAGATGAGGAAACCGAGATCAAGAAAGGTTAAGTGACTTGCCTGGGTTCAGCTTCTCTGGCTGACTTCTTGTGTAGAATTTGGATGCCTTTCTTGAACTCCATGATAACAGTAGATTCTATGATCAAAGAGATATCACTGCTGCATTGTTTGTAAGCACGTGCACTCTTTATAGACTGGGGAGTCTTGTCTTTGGGACCCAGAGTATTTCCCAGTCATAGAATTTCCAGCCTCCAGATGACTTCCCTACAGTGACGCGTCTATCACTCACTTTAGGCTAAGCCTGTCCATCCCCCCTTCCAGTAATAACGCACTGAGAACTCTAGGAATCGGTATAATGCACGTAACACAGCTTGTGTGCAGCATGGTCTAGGTTCCTGTCTACTTTCTCTACCGACTAGCTGTGTATCTAAATTACTTGCTCTCTAAATCTCAGATTGCTTGTCTAAAAAATGGGGATGATATTACTATACCTTACTTTCTTCCATTTAAATTATGTAAGTCAAGTCAAGTCAACCTGGTTCTTAATAAATGTTCAGTAAGTGTTATCTAATAGGTTATTTTAGAGTTTTATTTTTTTTTTAAAGAAAAAGATATTCCATTTCATTTGCTTGATTTTTCTACTTCTCCATTTTTTGCAGATACAATTCACTGAACCTCCTCTTTCCTATGTATCCTCCATCAGGCCCCCTCAACTCCGGCTCTGTCTGTCATTATCTGCTCATCCTCCACACACTGCCCATCTGCTGGGATTCCCATGGCAAGCATAGCTCAAAGTACACATTTAGGCACTTAACTCTTGTCTTATAATGCTTTTTAGTTATTTCATCTGATATCAGCTTTCGGAAGGCAGGGCCATAGAATGTATTTCTTTTGCATCTTTAACAATACCTAGAAAAGGGAGGGGCATGCAGCAAATTCTTGAAAATCATTGTAATAAAGCAATTAGAATAGAGCAACTTCCAAATATTAAGCTTTAATATAAATGATAGCTGGCAAACTGTTTCAATGGTGATATTCTATACAATCATATTTTTAAAATATTTTATATAGCAGGTGTATTGTAGCCCCCCAAAAGAACTAAAAAAAAGGAAGAAAGAAAGAAAAACCTATGGTCCAATCATATAACTAAATTCTGAAAATCTGGTGTTTTCTTGCAGTTCTGTTAGAGCACATGTAATCTAATATCAAACCAAATCTCTGTTTTCGATTTATATGTCAAGTAATGACCCAAGGTCAAAAGAAAACATAAAACCATATTTCCAACTTGTGTTCATAGTCATACTCTTTTTAAATATCAGGAAGTTATAGAGCTATCAAGAATATACAACTGTAATGGTAAGACTTATGGTTAACATTTTGTCTACATCAGAAAATAGAGACTGCATTGTGAAAAGCTTTTAAGAAATTACCCAAATACTTAGGCTTTATGGAGATTCTGTGCTGGAATTCTTTCTTTCCCTTTTTGATGCTATGGTTCCCTAGCATCCACTTCACAAAAGATCTTTCTCAAGTAGATTTAAGAATGCAGAATTGTTTGGCTGGTTGCCATTTACACTGTAACTTTAACCTTTTCAAGGTCTTGGTTCAATTTTTTGATTTATTTAAACAATAAATATTTTTACGTGTTTACATGAGTTCATTACTAACTTAGGCATCTGAATTTTTGTTTTTGTGTAATTCCTAGGTAGTGGCTAAGCTATATCAAGTGCCAGAAAAAACAAAGCCCGGGAATATGTAGTTCCTGTACTTTGTGTCTCTAAGTTATTGCGCTCAGCGGGATTAAGACTTGTTGGACCAGGCTCGGTGTCTCAAACTGGGCTCGGTGGCTCAGCCTGTAATCCCAGCGCTTTGGGAGGCCAAGGTGAGTGGATTGCCTGAGTCTGCGGGTTCGAGACCCGCCTGGGCAACTTGGCGAGACCTCATCTCTACAATAAATAAAAAATTAACCGAGCATGGTAGCGCGCACCTATAGTTCCAGTTACTTGGAAGGCTGAGGTGGAAGGATTGCCAGAGCCCAGTAGGTTGAGGCTGCGGTGGCTGAGAGCGGCCACTGCACTCCAGTCTGGGTGACAGAGTGAGACTTCAACTAAAAAAAAAAAAAAGACTTGTTGGGACACACCACTCTAAAGAGTTTTGCTTACCAGATTTACTTATTCAGGGTGTCAGTGTTCAGATGCAATTTTTAGAATAACATGTGCACACACACACACAGCCACGTCACTGTACTATACAGGATGTTTCTGGTATTTATTATTTTTGTAGTTGACAAATTAAAATTATATATATTTGTGGTATACAACATGATGTTTTGAAATATGTATACATTGTGGAATGGCTAAATCAAGCTAATTGGCATATGCATTACTTTACATATTTTTTTGTGGTAAATCTAGTCTTAAAATCTAGTCTCTTAGCAATTTTCAAGTGTACAATATTTTGTTATTAACTATAGTCATCAGGTTGTACAATTAGATCTCTTGAATTTATTCCTCCTGTTTTTAACTGAAATTTCATACCCTTTGACCACATCTCTTCAATCCTTGCCTTCTCCCCAGCCCCTGGGAACCACCATTCTACTCTCTGTTTCTATGAGTTCTATTTACTTAGATTCCACATATGAGTGAGATCATGGCAGTATTTGTTTTTTCCATGCCTGTTTTATTTCACTTAACATAACATCCTCCACATTCATCCATGTTGTTGAAAATAACAGGATTTCCTTCTTTTTTAAAAGCTGAATAGTGTGTCATTGTGTATATACACCACATTTTCTTTATGCATTCATCCATTGATGCACACCTAGGTTAATTCCATATTTTGACTATTGTTGATATTTTTACAATAAATATGAGAGTGCAGATATTTCTTTGACACACTGACTTCATTTCCTCTGAATATATACCCAGAAGTGAAATTGCTGGATCATATGGTGGTTTTAGTTTTTAATTTTCTGGTGTTGTTTTCTACTGTTCGCCACTTCTCCATTGATTCAACAAATATTGAATGTCAGTACTGGAAGTACCACTTTGGGACACAATAGAGAAGAAAACATAAATATCTCTGCCTTCATGCAGCTTAATTCTTAGATCGTCTTCTTTGAGCCCTTTAGACCGGGTTCATTGCTCCTTTGCCTTAGTTCCTACCACTGGGTTTTGACAACAGCAGCAGATAACTCTTTACATGCCTGTGGCCAGCCAGGGCCTTTGTTTTAGCATTACTTGCTTTAGGGTATATGGACTATATGTATCTTACCCTCAAATTATAGTCCAAACATATATTAGTGACTTTGCAAAATTTGGTGTCACTACTCTTTTTATAGCCTTTGCAGTGGAGGGGTTTTCTTAATAAAGTGTGTAATGGGAGTATTTTTTTTAAATGAAGAAATTTAGGATTATTTCCATTTACCTTATATGCCTGAATACCTGTGATATTTTGACAATTAGTTAATGAATTGATGTGTCTATTAATGTTTTGCAGGGGCTAGTTTAGTTCTTGGTAAATTGTCTTTTACTTTTTTCATGTTCAAAAGTAGAATCTATTTGTTGTGCTATTTTAGTCAACAATTTTTTTTATTATTGTAATAAATGTTAATGATAGTACTTGAAGTCCAGCGGTCATAGGATGGACTTGTATGTTCAAATATGAGTAATTGGCATCATGTAAATCTCTAGCTAGGTTTCTAACTCTCATTAAAGATAGTTAACAGTGTATGGTTCGTTTTTCATACCAAAATTGGTGGCAACCTATACTGTTAGGTGGAATGAAAATCAGGACATTCTAAAGCATTAATTGTTCCTTTAGGTAATGGTGGTTTAATGAAGTATTGAGAAGGTGGGTATAGTGATCAAGATTAAGTGGAATTTCCCTATCTCATAGAAACTATTCTCAGACTTGTTAATAGTATGTTCATCTCTGCAACCATTGTGAGATTAATGGAAAATTGAGAAATTTTTGCTAATTGACTAGGTTCAAAAAATATGGGAACACCCAAGCCCTTGCCTGTTTTAAAAGGCAACTTGTTTAAAGCCCTACTTATGACTGCCCCACATTATTCCATCCTAAAGAAGCAGTTAGTTGTTCCTATCATATATACGCATTCCAGGGTAGAGAGTTATGTGGGAATGCCATTTGAAGCAAAGAGCAGTTGAGAAGTCATGAATTGCAATTATGGATGGGAGTTATGAATTGCAGCCAAAAATCAGTTGAGTCCATATCTACAAGTCTGAAATATATTTTAGAATATGCCTCTATTTTCTAAACAGGAATTCCAAATAATTTCTTTTATTCCTTAAAATTCATAGCAAGATGAGTTCCTTTATTGATTATAGAACCAAACTAAATAAAAATAGTAGAATAAAATAACAAAAAAATGACAAAACAGTAGCATTTGTAGAATATTTTCATTTGTCAAACATATGCAAAGTACCAATCTTATTTTATTTAACTTTTATTTTAACGCTATGGGATTAGTATATTTTTAATATCCTTCTAACAGCTGAGGAAACAGACATGGAGAGATAAAAAGTATTCCCAAGTTCCTGAAGTCAGTATGTGAACTGGGGCTCCATAGCCCATACTTTTAACCATCTTTTTTACAATGCCTCGTGGGCTTTGGCAAGAGAAAAGGAAATTCTGTATTATTCTTTTTTATCTCATGCTGTTTATTCAAAGGTCAAATTCACATCTCTTCCAGATGGACATTTTGTGGTTCTTTCTGGAGGATGGCTCATGATTCTTTTCAAAGTCATGTCTGACTTAAGGCACTCATATTCAACTTCAAAAGTTACCCCATCTGAGGAGTTTAAAATTATCTGGTGCTTACTTGCAACCTTTTTAGTAAATGCCCTTCTGGCTTGGGGTGGCTTTGGTATTTCATATTTAGTAAAAGTGTCTACTACCTGTCCTTAGAAAATATCTCTGTTTTATGTCTCCCAGACTGCTTGTTGCTACAGGCAAAATGTGGAATGGAAAGTGGTGGAATTTCACTGTGCTATAGAAATTAGGTGCAACTACTACATTAAAAGCAACGGCAGGTGCTATAAATCTGAACTTTGTTTGGGGGGAGAAAAGGAATAAAAGTAAAACATGTGACAGGATAGGCTGCAAATTGCCAAGGTGAAGACAGTTTCCTTAAAGAAATAATTAAGCCTTTCTACCAGAAATCATGTTTTATTTTGGTTTGCACTTAAAATGGTAAGGTATAATGCAGATTTCTAAATAATTAATCATTCAGTCAATTACCATGAAGCCATTTCATCTTTTTTGAGGAACTTCTCTTTTCCCAGTATTTTAAAAAATATTTTCTTACTAAAGTAATTCATGTTTATTTCAGAACATCTAGAAATACACAAATAACTCAGGATATCATAATACAGAAACAACTACTGTTAACATTTTAGCATATATCTTTCTAATGTTTATTTTACACACATACCATTTTTTAAAAAATTTGTTTTCAGGCGGGGCTCAGTGGGTCAGCCTGTAATCCCAGCACTTTGGGAGGCCAAGGCGAGTGGATTGTCTGAGCCCGCGGGTTCGCGACCCGCCTGGGCAACTTGGCGAGACCTCGTCTCTACAATAAATAAAAAATTAGTCTGGCGTGGTAGCGCGCGCCTGTCGTTCTGGCTAATTGGAAGGCTGAGGCGGAAGAATCAATGGAACCCAGCAGGTGGAGGCTGCGGTGGTCGGGAGCAGCCATTGCACTCCAGTCTGGGCGACTGAGTGAGACTCCAACTAAAAAAAAAAAAAAAGTTGTTTTCAATTATCAGTATATCACAGATTCTTTCCATCTTATGAAATATTCTTTGACAGAATTACTTTTAATGGTCATTTAGTATTCTGAATGTGATTATATCATATCTTAACCCAATCATTATTCTGGAAATTGAGGTTGTTTCCAGATTTGCACTGTTATAAACAATACTGCCATGAACACTTTTGTAGCTAAATCTTGGTACAAATTCATGATTTTGTGGGGGGGGATACAGTTCTTTAATTGAACATGTTGACACCAAGAGTTTGGAAGATATACTGCCCAACTGCTCCTCCAGAAAGATATCGATTTAAATTACAAACTATGACATTTCTGATCATTCTTTGGGACGGAGGATGAGCTGAGACAGCTTGTGAGTCACTTTCTATTCATTTCCATTTCTACCTCAGGCCTTATATTTTTCTCTCTTGCACTTTGGTAGGGTTGGTACAAAGAAGAGAGAAATGGTAGGGGAGCAGAATGGTGAAAGAAGACAACACCATTCTAAACCGAACTCTTGTGAAAACAGTACTTTCTTTGTGTCAGACTTATGACAGAGGAAAGAAAAGATGCCTCTTATTTACATTAATTCATTATTGCATGTCATATACCTCTTCTTAACCTAGACAAATGCAACTGTTTCAGATTCCATAACAAGCTTTACTACTATGTATTTTTACTGTGTCTTTATTTTGACTCACTGACTATAATCAGCCCTGGTGTCTCTTCAGCACAAGTCTTCACTGATGGTATATTTTAGTGATAGCAAAGCCCACCACCCAACTTCCTGGGAGAAAAGAAGACATTGGAACTGCAACAGTTACTCTGACCATGAACTTACTAATATCATTAGTACATTACAGACTATAACCAGTTCAACCAACAACCTCACTAACTTGGAGTTAGAATAATCTTAACAGGCTTGTATTTTTGAGAATGACAATCAATCAGCCAAAGTAACATGTGGATGCCCAAAGGAAGTGTCTTCCCAAACAAGGAAATACAAAGTTCTTATTCACTAATATCTCAAGGAAGTAGATATAAAAATAAAAAGAAAAGCAGTTTGACCTATGATTGGCTCAACAAAGCTTCTTGGGCTCCTTGAAATAACTGTAAATATTTCTAAACGCTGTCTAGAGATGAAAACTCTAATTAAGTTGAGCCCAAGAAAGGGAATCATGCAATACAATGGCTTTCAAACTCTGGTACCATTGATGTGCTAGGAATTTGGCCGAGAGGCTGCAGGAGGTTCTGGGATGGAGAGACTCCTCCTTCATACAGAGCAGCCCTGCTTTTATCTGAGTTCTACCTTGAACCTCTTTCTAAGAGCTTACTTAAAGGAAACTTCCTTAGCAATAATAATAGTAATAATGAAAACAAAAATAAAGTACCAATATTACTGTAAAAATGCTATCTGATAATGATTAAAATATGGCCAGAATGTTAACTCAGTCATAGATACCAACATTGAAAGATGTTTTCACATTCCTACAGTTTATTTTTTTGGAAATGAGATTAGAGAAGCCCTGTGTCTAGCACATAGTAAGTGCTCAATAAATATTTGTGGCATGAAGGAATAAGCTAGTGGAAGAGAAAGAGAAGAATGCTAGAATAGCAACTTAAAGACCAAGAGCTAAACCCTGATTCCTTTAAGGGACCTTGAGTTTTTCTCTAAGCCTTTTTCTCAAACTGTCCACGAGGAGTAAACTAGATCAACTTTGAAATCCTGCCTAATTCTGCCTAGAATTATGACTAGAAAAGTGTAGGCTGTGTTAGAAAGGAATTGGAAAGGGAAAGAGCAAGTCTCAAATGCTGAAAGTCAGACAGGGCAATAAAGATTAGGCCTCCAATAGCATCTACGATACCTAGCACAGCCTGCCCTGAAACCTGTATATCACTCTGATGTTCACAAATCATTTCACACATATTCACAGAACGCCTTCAGTCCCATTTTATAAATGACAAAACTGAAGTTCAACAAGACAAGTAACTATCTTAAAGTCACCCAGTGGCAGAGCTGACACTGGAATCTGTGCCTTCAGACTCCTTCATCTCGTGGACTCAAATATGTAGAAAGTTTTTATGATCTGGTCACTCAGGTGGGAGGGAAACATAAAGTGGCAGAAGAATTCTGCTGAGTTGAGGTGGCCTAGTTTGGCGTAGTTCTCCCCTCCCAAGAAGGAGGCCCATAACCTAAGTCTCATAATTTCCGATCCAGATTTTCATGTGTGAAACTTTATGGCTTCTTGAAAGGTGAATAAGTAAGTTTGATTCATTGGATGTAAGAAACAGCTTTTTAAACATTTGGGAATCAAGATAGGTAGTTAGTCTGCCTTGTACAATTTTCTTATGGATGTCACCATCAGAAAAATTTATCTTAGCTTAGTCTATTGCAGAGCTTATTCAAACCCATCATATCTTCAGATTCAACCATTGTTAGTTGAGAGTTTTAGCATTAATCCTGCCTGTATCTTAATTCATGTGATCTTAGAAAGTAGCGATTGGTTTTGCTGTCACCAAATTTCATCCATGTAAAATAGGTCACCATGATGTCACGTTTTAGAAGGTTATTTATACCACCTCTTTCTGAGCTGCAGTTTTGCAGGTTATTTTTCTTCTATGTAATTAGTGAGAGGAGTTCAGAGTACTGAATTTTATTTCTTAAAGAAATTGGCATCTATGAATTCTGAGTAAACAAAAAATACAAAATGTGAAATACTGAAATTGCTTATCTGGCCAGGAAACGGTAAATTCTAATTCCATCATGTTAATCAAGAAAATTTTAAAATTAAAAATATTCTTCATTTCCTAGTTTATTTGTAAATTGATATAATCTACACATATAACTTTCACCAAATTATACTTTAGTAATCCTTTATGTGTATGTACATGCAAATAAATATACAAATGCACATGCATTCCAGAATAACAATCATACCTTTTTATATAATGATAATTTATACCTTTTTTAAAAACTGTTGTTTGATAACTACAGTTTCTAGACATATGAACATGATAACTTTCTGCACATTAAAGTTCGTTAACAAATAGCAGCTTTATGTCCATTAACATACTAATAACTGTAAGTTCTATCTTGTCCTAATTATTTCTAATAATCTCTGTGAAGACTAATATCTCAGAAAGTATGTATGTGTTAATGATAGAAAGCAGGTTGAAAAGTACTGATTTATTACAACCCTTCATTAAGGTTAAAAGCATTCCAGGGAGATGAAGACATCTGCCTTGTATTTTCACATTGCAGAAAGAAAGTTAAGCACAGGAAGAACAAAAAGAAGAAAAACAATGTTTCAAGTTGAATTCAAGCCAGGTTTAAAGAAAACAATTCCTCCTTCATATCTGTAAAAGTTTTCAAGAAAGAAACTTCTGCATGGTCATGACTATCACTTATTATTACGCTATCAAATATATTTAATACTATATATTGGCAATAAAAAGAATGCTATACGCCCCTAAGTTATTTTTCAAATTTTTCCAGAAAGTTAATCAACACATATCTCTCTCAATAGTTTTCTTCTTAAAAAGAAAAGAAATTTATTACCAGAAAGAATTAAGATGGGTTAATTATGGCAATGCACAGGAAAAATATTTTTTAAATGGGCCATTTCTTTCCTCTTCTTTTAGAAGTAGGACCAGGTAAGGTTGGCAATTATAGGGTTTAGTGAACAGTCACTTGAGATTTTGGAAATCAAAGGAAAGGGCCACTGGAGAGAAGCTGAATTTAGCTGTTGCAGGATTTTTATCTCTCTAAATGAGTGCTACTGACAGGAACCATATGTGTTACTTACTCTAACTGAGGAAGAGAACATGGGTGGTTTTCCAAAGAGCTGTGACCTGCCTATGTTTGCATGTCTATCTGTGAGTGCATAGACAAATCTGATGTATTTATGATGTTTAATAAACACTTAGAGCCACATGTGAGTTTGGGGACTGTGTGTTTCTCTCATTTAAAGGATTATATGTGAATATCCAGCTTGATTTTGCCTTAGAACTAAAATCAATTTTTATACTCGGTGGTGTTTGTCACGACACAAAAATGTTTATTAAGGTGTGAGGCCCCTTTGAAATGTCAGAAGAAAAATAAAGTGGCTCTTAATTAAGCTGGTGTTTTGACCCCTCGAAAATAAGAAATAATTCAAGCCAAGATGGTCACTCAAAACAGAAAGTTGAGGATTTCACTTAGGCAATCAAATATTTACTATATATTGCCATGTCAGGGATCTTGGATAGAAGGTATTTTCCCAGGAAAAGCAGGTGGAAGTGACACTATTTGTGGTTTTTGTGCTATATCTTTTTTCAAGCTTTTACTTTTAACTAACCTGTGTCTCTATATGTGAAGTGAATTTCCTCTAGAAAGCATATAGTTGGAGGTGAGGCATGATTTTTTAGAAAATTCCTTCTGATAATCTCTGATTTTGATTGAGGTGTATAGACTACTTATATCTAATATAATTATTAATATGTTTCGATTTAAGTCTATCCTTTAATTTTTTATTTTCTTTTTTATTTTGTTTTTTGTTCATCTGTTTCCCTTTCCTGCCTTCTTTGGATTATTTAAACTTTTTTCTTATTTCACTTTAATTTATCACTTTTTTTTTTTTTTACTATATCTCTTTATATAGTTTTCTAGTGGTTACTCTAGGGATTGTACTATATATGTAAATTTTCATAATCTACTTACAATCAATACTTTACCATGAGGTGAAATGTAGAAAACATACCACCATATTGATTTTTCATCACCTCTCCCTATGATGTTATACTTGTCATATATTACATCTACCCACATTGGAAATTCTATCAGACAATGTTATACATTTTTCCTTCTCAATCATAAAATGTCTTCTTTTTAAGGACTGGTCTACTATAAATGCCCTCATATTTACCATTTCTGTTGTATTCCCTTTATTCTTGATGTTCCAAGTTTCCTTCTTATATCATTTCCTTTTATTTCTGAAAAACTTCCTTTAGCAATGAATTATCTTAGTTTTCCTTCATCTAAGGATGTTTATTTCACCTTCATTCCTAAAGGATATTTTCTCTAGATATAGAGTACTGTGGTGATAGTTCTTTTCTTTCAACACTTGAAAACTATTGGCTCACTTCCCATTGTTCTCCATGGTTTCTGATGAGAAATTTGTGGTCATTAGAATTTTTGTTCTCCTATAAATAACACAATGTTTTCTTCTCTGGCTGCTTTTAAGATCTTTTTCTTTGCATTTAGTTTTCAGCAGTTTGATTATGATGTATCTAGGCATGAATTTATTTGATTTATCCAGTGGAGGTTTATAACTTTAAACAAATTTGGGACATTTTCAGCTTTTAAAACAATTTTTTTAAAGGCACCATATCCTTCCTCTCTTCTTGGACTCCAATGAGGTGAATACTAGTTGTTTTGCTATTATCTCATGATAGCTGAGTCTCTGTTAATTTTTTCAATCTTATTTTCTCTGTGTTTAGTTTGGGCAATTTATGCTAATCAGTCCTTACATTCACTCTCTCTTTTGTAATCGCCATTCCACTATTGAACTCATCCAGTGAGTTTCTTATTTTATGTATAGTATTTTTAGTGCTATCATTTTCATTTGGTTATTCTTTATACTTTTTGCGTTTCTGCTGAGACTTTCTATTTTTCTATTTGTTTTAAGAGAGTTTGTTATTGTTTGTTAGAGCATTATTTAAATAGCAAATTTAAATTCTTGTGTCATTGTGGCATTGGTTTTGTTGATTGTCTTTTTCCACATGAGTTGCACTTCCTGGTTCTTCCTGTGCCGAGTAATTTTAGATTGTATCCTGCAAATGTTGATTTTATGAGACTCTGGGTCTTGTTTAAAACCTATGAAGAAGATTGTAGAGAGGGCTGCTGTTTTGTTTTTCTGTAGAGACTTTCTCTTTTTCTAAATCTTGGGAGTGAGATTTAAAAATGACACATTTTGTTACAATAAGTTTGTCAATTAAATTTGTAGGTGTAGAGTCCTTAATAATTGAGGACATTCCATTTAAAAAGAGGTTTTTCAGATACTTAAGTCTTGAATCCCTTAAAATTATAAGAAATGTCATGCTTAAGTAATGAACCAGAAAATAGTTTTGACAAAATCAATACAGTGTCATATAGCAATATAGGAATAATAGTACAGATTCATTAATATAACTGCATAGGATACATATGCAACTCTAAAATGTGCTCATTCTGATTCTTATGGCTTGTCTAAATGGTGGCTCCATAATGTATCATAACATGATATCATAATGTGGGACATTTTTAGCTCACACATAATCCTTCTGCTTGTGTGTGTGTGTGTGTGTGTGTGTGTGTGTGTGTGTGTGTATGTGTGTGTGTGTGTATGCACACGTTCTCATATATGACTTTGTTCACAAAAATAATCCATCTGGAACTAGAATTCCCTAAAAGAGTAGTTTTCAAACTTTACTATGCCACACCTTGAGAGTTTTTTATTCCTTATTTCTGGGATAAAGCACAAGAATGTGCATTTCTAATAGGACAATGCCAGATGATGCCAATGCTTCTGGTTTCAAAACTGGTTTTTGAGAATAACTACCACAAAGAATTGAACAGAATACACCAGAATTGTATGTGGCCCATCAAGAGGCAAAAATTGAAAAGTAAATTGAAGTTTGTGAGCTTCTATTAACTTTAGGAAATTTACCAAGAACAAATTTATTTTGCCTTTGTGTTGACTTCTTACCACAATACTTAAATTTTTAAGTTTTGATTAAAAACAAATATTTTCAATTAATTCAATTGTATTATAAAAGTACATATACATAAAAATGCATATGCAGTATATTCATACTAATATTACAAGTTGAAATAAGAACAATTCATTCAATCAAATAAATTATTTGATTTCTTCAGTGTCAAAATCTTTATCTTAATTGCTTCTCACACATTTAGGTTTTACTCACTTTTAATCTAGAGCAGAGGTTTGCAAACTATGATGTGTGGGCCAAATCTGCCTCATGACCTGTTTTCATATGGCCAGTGAGGTAAGAATGGTTTTTACATTTTAAAAATGTTATTGAAGAGGAAGAAGAAAAGGAAAGAAGACCCAGTAAGGCAAGAATGGTTTTAACATTTTTAAAATGTTAATTTAAGAGGAAGAAGAAAAGGAAAGAAGACAGAAGAAACCACTGAAACTGTATGCAACCCGCAAAGCATAGAATTGTTGATTCAACTATTTATGGAAAAAGTTTACTGATGCAGATCTAGCACATTGTCTGGTTAAGTAAAAGCAGTGCATTAAGAGATAGTATAGAGTAACAATTAAGAATCTACTCTTTGTTGTCATATTGCTCTTTTTCAAATCCTGACTCTACTAACCACTTTATGTAACCTTGGACAGATTAACACAATCTTTCTGCGCATCTTTATCCTCATCTATAAAATGCAGATGACAAAAGTTCCTAACTTATAGGGCTATTGTGTGATTTAATTGGTTAATATATACAAAGTTCTTAGAATAGCACCTGGCATATAGTCAGCATAAAATAGACTTAGCTGTTATTATCTGCTTGATAGATTACTGTGTAAACATTAAAAGTGATTTTATACTAAGCATTCATAAACATATACATAAATATTTCTATTTAATATTAAGTGGGAAAAAAAGCAAAGCACAAAATGGTTTGCAACACTTTGTGGAATAAGTAAAATGTAAAAACCATGCACTGGAAAAAAATACAGGAAAGAGATACTCCACCTTATTAGCAGTGGTCATATTAGTTTGATGGGACTGTGAATGATTTTCCCCCTTCTACCTTACTACATTTCCCCAATTTTCTAAAATACGCTATGAATTTCAGCTTAATGGCTGTGCCTCAGAAGCAGCATATGCCTCTGCCAAGGTGCTTATCTCCAAGACAGGAAAGCAAGATGGGCTAAGGCTACAGTGCTCACCATCAGTCTGCCAGTATTTATTTTGGTACCTGTAAGTTGGGCCCTTCACATTCTTTGTACATAATTGTATTTAATTAGGACTTGAGCCAGTCATAAAATATGCATTAATTGTCTATTACTTCATAAATGATGACCAAAATAGCAACCCTTGATAGGAACAGTTTGGGGTGAGCACCATTTGGTCTGTTCATCTTCCGAGTCTCCCTGCCCCAAGCAAGAGATTTCTATTTGTTATCTCCTTTTATCCTGGAGAATTACTAATCCTGCACTACCATATTAAGTACCAATTAAGCAGAGATTTGTCATTCCTGCTTGAGAACATTGAGCTGGGCTGTGGCTGCATATTTCACAGACTTCTGACAGAAATTATTTTAATTAGACTGCTGCAAGCAGCATTTAAAATAGTCTGTATGGCCAGAGAGAGGAAGAATGGCTCCTCAGTCAGATAATTTACTTATTTTTCTTTTTCACTCGCCATAAATCTTCAGATAGTGGTTATTAAGCCTTTGGAGGGGGAAGGGGATAGTCAGGGTAAGAAATCAGCTAAACTTTATCTTTCTTTAAATATCAGAAAGGAAAAATCTCCCACAGCTTTACTGAAAAAGACACTTTTAAAAGAAAAATGTGTTCAAGCAAAATCTGACACCAACAGGATATTTTTACATTATGAATATCTAGCATGTCTAAACAATAAAAAGGATTCATGCATCTTTTGTATATAAGTAAGTTGGTGGGGCCCTTTCCTTTTCACTTCTGTGAGGCCCAAAATTGAAGTCATTATTTGACAATTATTTTAACACTGTAAAGCACACTAAATAAATAACAACTAAATGGAATTCCACATTTAGTAGATCTTGATTGACCTGAGCGCAAGTTTTTTAATTTTACAGGAAAACACTTTATTCTATGAACCTATTTACTAAAAGGAGAAATTAGAAAAGTATAGGAATTTTTTTCCTCTTTAAAAAGTTTTAAATAAGGATTTCTTCTGCCATCCTTTAAAATTTATGATCAATACTCAATTAATTGAATGTTATATAGAGTTTCTTATTTCCAAACTTACTGATGTATATAAGCAGATTAAATGTATTTGAATACATATTCGTAAAATATGTTATCCTACTGAGCTATCAAAATGAAGATTTTTTTCATTTGAATTCTTCCATCACGCATATGGTCCAATCTTCCTTCTATGAAACAGCCACAACACCATCATTTTATCTTCAATTGAATTGTAAGACTTTATGGCTTGCTTGAGAGGTTTCCCACATGAAAGTCAACAAACTTCTAAAATATCAGATGAATCCTAAGACTTTAGGTACTACAAGTTCTTAAAGAACAAGTTAAAAGACCCTTTACATGCTCACCTCTTACCATAGAAAATGGAAAAACAAGTAGCACCTGATTTAATGGGAAGATTGGAAGAATAAAGCTGCTTTGGATGCAGCACTGGGAGAGATCTCATGGGCACCCAACAATCCTCAGTAAATCATGATTGGGCTTACAATATCCGTTCAGTCTGGCTAGCCACCTCCCAATTTTCACTATTTATTGAAAAAAACAACTTTAAAGAGGAGATGTGAAGACGTGGTTGCTTTTCTTAATATAAAGCATTAGAAATGGTTGTTTGCATAACTCTTTTGGAGAACTCATGTTTAGTAAACATGAGGTTAGGCTAGTTCAAATGTGGTGAGTTATCTCAATTGATTGTTCATAGTCAGTTACACATCAAACTCCTTGTCCTACTCTTTACCCTCTTCTCATTAATGCAATTGATTTGTCTTAAAAAATAAAA
Source organism: Carlito syrichta (assembly GCF_000164805.1). Lineage (NCBI taxonomy): Eukaryota > Metazoa > Chordata > Mammalia > Primates > Tarsiidae > Carlito > Carlito syrichta. Next base: position 323,258 of record NW_007043459.1, on the reverse strand, counting down.
TACTTAAAGACTTAAAAAAATAAAGGAGGGTAGAACTGCTAATGAATTGTGAGAACCCAAAGTGACCAGAAGTGAAAGAGTAGAATGAGTCAGGGCAGGAGAGATGGTGGCCATACCCACCAGAGCATATGAGATGGTCGTTTCTGTCTTCCCTTTGTGATGACTGTATCTATCCCTAGTGAGAAGATGGGCACGTGGCTAGAAAGACATGGCAATGGAAGTGAGACCTTGGTTCTTCTTTAAAACAGTTATTGGCCAAGAATTAGCGGTAATTGATATGGTAATTAAGTCAAGGTTTTTATCTGACTATCTAAATCTTCAAAGTCAAATTTTTAAAAAAAGATGTGGGGTACAATTTAGGACTAGGTATAAAAATGGTCATCATACAGGTAAAGTTTGGGCTTCCCTTTGGTCCTCACTTCGCCTGGTTTGAGATCAGTTACCCTAACTGATGTTATATGCCCCCCAAACCCCCAGAAGTTTCTGGCTACTACCAATCTCTTTCTTATAGTATTATGGTAAAGTTTTAGGCTCCACTTATGAGTGAAAATATGTGGCACTCATTTCTTTGTTTCTGTGATAAATCACCAAGTATTATAGACTCTAAATACATCCAAGTTGCTGCAAAGTTCATAGGTTTGTCCTTCTTTATGGCTGCATAATATTCCAATCATGTGTATGAACCACATTTTTTAAATCCAGTCCAGTTTTGGTGGGTAGCATGGTTGGTTCCGTGTTTTTGCTATTGTGAGTAGTGCTGCAATAAACATGTGTGAACAGGTATCTTTTTTGTAGAGTGCTTTAAGTATCTCCAGGTATATTCCCAGAATGGGGATTGCTGGGCCATATAGAAGGTCAATTTCTAGTTCTTTTAGGAATCGCCACATTGTTTTCCATAGAATTTGAACTTGTTTGCATTCCCACCAACAGTGTAGAAGAGTTCCTTTTTCTTTGCATCCTTGTCAGCATCTGTTGTTTTTTATTTTATTAATGATGGCCATTCTTACTGGAGTTAAGTGATATCTCAATGTGTTTAGATTTGCATTTCTCTGATGTTTAGTGAGACTGAACATTTTTTCATGTGTCTATTGGCTGCTCTTATGTCTTCTTTTGAAAAGTGTCTATTCACGTCTTTTGCCCACTTTTTAATGGGGTTGTTTGTTTGTTTCTTTCAGCACGTTTAAGTTCCTTGTAGCACCTGGATGTTAGGCCTTTGTCAGATGCAGCTGGCAAATATTTTTTCCCATTCTGTGGGTTGTCTCCCCACTCTCTTAATGGTTTCTTTGGCTTTGCAGAAGCAAAAGTTTGATGAGGTTTGATGAAGCCCCATGTGTCAATCTTATCTCTTGTGGCATGGACTTTTGGGGTTTTGATCAGGAACTGGTTGCCAATTCCAATTTCCATAAGGGTGTCTCCTGCATTTTCTAAGATTTTTATAGTTTGAGATTATATGTTTAGGTCTTTGGTCCATTTAGAGTTGACTTTTGTATATGGTAATAGGTAGGAGTCCTGTTTCATTCTTCTGCACGTGGTCAGTCAGTTTCCCCAGCTACATTTACTGAATAGGCTCTCCTCTCTCCATTGGTTGTTGTTGAAGGCTTTGTCAAAGATGAGTTGGTTGATTAATTGAGATTTTGCTTCCAGAATCTCTATCCTGTTCTTGTACCAATACCAGGTTGTTTTGATTATTGTAGCCTTATAATAAAGTTTATAGTCTGGAAGTGCGATACCTCCTACTTTGTTTCTTTTCAAAGCCAAATTCTTTTTTTTCTCTCTCTTTTAATTTTTATTTTGAAACTGTGGGGTACAGTTCAGGGTTAGGTATGCAAATGTTCGTTGTGCAAGTACCCTTATTGATGAGGTGTGCCTCTCTTCCTCAGGTGGATATCAACTACCATCAATCCCAGCTATCCACCCCCAACCCCCTCCCCACAGTTTCCCGCTACTTTCAATCCCTTTCCTACAGTAATATGGTAGTTGTTCAAAGTCCACTTATGAGTGAGAACATGTGATATTCAGCTCTTTGTTTCGTGAGAGATCACTCAGTATTATAAGTTCTAATTCCATCCATGCTGCCATGAAGTTCATGATTTTGTTCTTTATGACTGCGTAACATTGTATTGTATATATGTACCACATTTTTTTTATCCAGTCCTCTTTTGATGGGCAGTACGATTGGTTCCATGTTCTTGCTGTTGCAAACAATGCTGCAATAAACATGTGTGCAGTTATCTTTTTCATAGAGTGACCTGAGTTCTTCCGGGTATATTCCCAGTAGGGGGTTTGCGGGATCATATGGAAGGTCAATTTCTAGGAGTTTTAGGAATCGCCACACTGATTTCCACAGAGGCTGTACTAGTTTATACTACCACCAACAGTATAGAAGTGTTCCCTTTTCATCACATCCTCTCCAGCATCTGCTATTTTTGGAGTTATTGATGATGGCCATTCTGACTGGAGTTAGGTGGTATCTCAGTGTAGTTTTAGTTTGCATCTCCTTGATGACTAGTGAAGAACCACATGAACATTTTTTCATGTGTCTGTTGGCTGCTCGTATGTCTTTTTTTGAGAAGTGTCTATTCATATCTTTAGCCCACCTTGTAATGGGGCTGTTTGTTTTTTTTCTTTTCAGCACATTTGAGTTCCTTGTAAATCCTTGATGTTAGGCCTTTGTCAGACATGGAGTTGGCAATTATTTTTTCCCAGTCTGTGGGCTGTCTCCCTGCTCTTCTGATGGTTTCTTTGGCTTTGCAGAAGCTTGTCAGTTTAATGAGGTCCCATTTGTCTATCTTATCTCTTATGGCCTGGGCACTTTGGGTTTTGATCAAGAATTGGTGCCAGTTCCAGCTTCCATAAGAGTGTCTCCTGCATTTTCTAAGGTTCTTAAAGTTTTAGGTTTTACATTTAGTCTCTGATCCATTTAGAGTTACTTTTGCGTATAGGGATAGGTAGGGGTTCTGTTTCCATCTTCTGCATGTGGTCAGCCAGTTTTCCCAGCACCATTTACTGAATAGGTTCTCCTCTCCCCAGTAGCAGGTAGTGGAGGCTTTGTCGATTTGAGTTGATTGAGAAATTGAGGTTTTGCTTCTGGAATCTCAATTCTATTCCATTGGTCTATATGCCTGTTCTTGTACCAATAGCAGGCTGTTTTGATTATTGTGGCTTTATAGTATAGTTTAAAGTCTGAGAGTGTGATACCTCCTGCTTTTTTTTTTTTCCCCCCTGAGGATTGTTTTTGCTATTCTTGGTTTTTTATGTTTCCATATGAATTCCTGTATCATTTTTTTTCTGGGTCTGAGAAGAATGTTCAAAGCCAAATTCTTAACATCTATATTTCTCTCAAGTATTTTTGAATGAATTTTGTTGTTTCTAATTTATAGTGCTTATCACAATTTTAGTATTATAAATGTAGCAAATTTGCATTGTCTAATAAATAAATTCCAAATGAGTGCTTAGAAGTTCATTTGTTAATAAAAGCCAGGTGACAGAAGGGTATGAACTTGCAATCCCAAGATGAAATTCTGCTATGCTTAAACCAGCTGTTTTCTTCTCCTAGCTGATATGTACATCCTATCTGATATTTTCTTCCAAAACAGACCAGTTCTATCTATGTTGAAAACTCTGATGATGCAGGTCACATTCCTGTTGATCTTCCCAAACGTCTTAGGAAACAACTTAGCAACTGCAGTATCTCACACTCTACTCCAGAACTTAATTTCGCCATGTACAGATCCTTGAAATTGAAGAACCAACCATAGGTGGCAAAAAGCAAACAAACAAAAAAACATTTCATCAGGTATACTGTCACCATGAAGTCAGGAAAAAAAACCCTTAAATTTCTCCTGAATTACTATCAGGTTAATAGGATCCAAATCTTGAAACTGAGCTTCTGGTGCAGTGATTCCCAAAGTGTGTGCTAAAGCAGCATTGACTGATACTATTAGTGTTGAAATCTATTAGAATTACAAATTCTTGCTCCAAACCTAGCAAAAATTGGAAACTCTAGAGGTTGGGCCCAGTGAGTTACAGTTTGATGAAACCTCCAGGTGATTCTGTTACTAAAATTTGAGAACCGTTGCTACAACCTAGACTTGACTTCACATTGTAATCACATGGGGAGCTTTAAACGTTGCTGTGTTCTACCACTAGAAGCCAATTTAATTGGTCTGGGGTTTGGCCCCAGGATCTGTAGTTTTACGAACTCCTTGGGTGATTGAAATGTGCAGTTAGGGCTAAAAACTGCTGTCTTAGCCCAGACAAAAATGACTCCTATTTCATCAATCTCTTGGCAATAATTGTCTATGCCTAGATACATAACTTTCCACAAATTGGGCAACTACTCTTTCTCTTTCTGAATTATTCTTCCTGTCAAATGTTTCATTCCATATTGATGACAGAGGTTTGTTTTTTCTCAGCATTCACTATTTTTAGCTCTTCCATGTAAAAATGCTTATTGTTTTCATCATAATCATACACTTAGCATCCTCAGGATTCTCAATGCTTTTGCAGTTATCAGCTATGAGGGGATTAATAATATTTATCACTGTCTCAAAATGAGACACAGACACACTGAACATAACTTTTGTGTTGTCAATTTGTGACAGGCATATTGACCCTATTCTGCTTTGAGAGATCATTTTGTTCTCATCTCAAAATTTTTCCATTAGCCAAGATACTTTATATGATTTATTTCTATATTTCCATTGGGAATTAAATTTAGGCAACACTAACATTCATATAGGTAGATCTACATATATAGATTCTTATGAGATCCACATACAAACTCCTTTGGTACTTATAGCAATATCAGACTTATTTATTAAATTGATTCAACAGATAATCATTGAGAAGACACATTCAATTAAACATTGAAGTAATAGTACTGTGTTGCCCATGCCATTGATGGTAGTTACCCAGATACTTGAAAACAGTCACCCATTACAAGATAGTCTGGTAGAAATTTCATAAAGAAAGGGTTGCCCGTAGAACCACATTCTAGGATCCTTCTTATTTAGTGATGATAGTATGTGGAATTGAAGCATGAAAGCACCCGCTTTTAATTGCCACAAAACTAGGGTAGTGGCTTAGCTGTCTGTCCTCTGATATGTAGTCCCAACTCAATTATTCAGATATTTATTGAACCAAATATGTATTATGCATCTTCTATGTAAAAGGCATGGCACTGTTTCCAAGTTGGCAAACTGTAATAACAGAAAAGGGCTGTTACTGATACGTTACTACAGACAGGCATTGGTGGCCCCCATTGGGTCTGGGCTAAAGCATTTCAATTTCCAGGGTAGCCATACCTGTTTGACCATGCCTGGATTATTTGGTGGTAGCTAGTGGTTGAGTAGAATGTGAATAAATGCATTGTGTATTATATCCAGGTTGTGTGGAGTGAAGAAATGGAGACATTTTTTAATGAAAGAGGTTATTCACTAGCTAATGGTCCATTGAGATTCAGGGAATGTCTGCTATCTGACTCTCCTTTTGGTAAAAAGTCAAGAAAATGCACATGGGAAGATTACAGTCTGAGTTAGTATTGTGACTGATTTCAGCACCCCCTTTCCACTAAAACAAATGAACACACACACACACACACACACACACACACACAAAACCCCACTGTTTTCCCAGTGCAGTGGTTCTCCCCAGCCCTGTTGGAAGGTGAGGATCCACTCAGTGGTTCTGACCTATTTCTCAGCTTTAGGAGGTTAGAGGTTGATTGTGTTTGGTGCCACAGGGTTTCCAGGGTTCCCACTCTTCAACTTAAAACACTGTATTTTGAAGGTAACACAACTGAACTGAGGGATGTGTGGCCAGTGCTGAGGCTAGGGAAGGAGGAATGGACACCAGGAGGGCTGTGGCCAGGAGGAAATCAGAGCAAATTCCTCCAAAACGAACTGACAGGAAATGACAGTGTATCAGCCTCATGCCACCCCACTCAGCCACTTGCAGAAGGAAAAGTCCTTCCTAATCACAGAATCGTGCCAGAACGCAGTAGGTGAGGATGATGAAATAATAAAGCATTTCCCGTGTGTGTTTTTCATTAGGACTGTTTTGTTTTTCTTCCAAGTGCTGGGGAAACAGAACAGAAGCTCCGCTTCAACTGGCACCACAGTGGCCGCCTCCCCTGAGAGTAGCAGCTGGGCTAATAGGCGGGGTGCTCTTGGTGGAATGGGTTCTAACACCTTCCTAATGGAAATAATGATTTGTAAAGCCCTCTTTATACCCTTTGCTACATAATTAGTGAGAATTCCCCCTTCAAAGAGCTAAGGATTCAAAACGCTGTTCTTATTCCCAGCATTTTTGAAAATTTGACAAAACATTAAATGTTCTGTTCTGAGAACCAAACAGGTAGGGGTCTTTGAGTAGACCCAGTCCTGGCTGGTGGGGCTAGCCCTGAATCACTCAACACTTATTACGTAGAAATTAAATGGCTTGATGTCAATTAGTGAGAATTTGTTAGCAGACATATCCAATGGACTGCCCTCTCACCCAGTTTGGGAGTTATTGTGGAAAATATCTAAATACCCTTCATCTAAGTTAACTTAGGTAGTGTTAGGAGACCCAAGTTGTGTCAGTCTCCCTTATGTTTCTCGTGTGTGTGTGTGTGTGTGTGTGTGTGTGTGTGTGTGTTTTCAAGGCCAGGAATGAACATCAATTTTTACCTATCTCTCAGAGAAGATAATTAAGAGGAACTCAAAAGGAGGCTGGCTGGAAAATTCTCTCTGGCCCTAAGAAATAACCAATCCAAAATGCCTGTTGTTAAATGGGTCATAAAAGCACTGGGAAATCAATATTTGACTTTCTGTGGCAGGAATGGTGGCTTCCTCATGCAGTTTTAGATCAATCTGCTATCGTCATTGTGCCCGAGACTCAAATAATTTCTGTGTTAACTCTGAACTCTTTGAAGGGGGAAATCTCACTTGTTTATCTTTTTATAAGTAATTCCTCTCCCCTTCCCACTACTGGCTAGCCATGTAAAATAAACCATGTGATAAACAAAATAAAGACTCATTTTATTAAATATCTAGGAGAGGCGCTTGGGTGACCCGAAAATGTAATTAAACCTCTAAATAAGCAGATTACTGGCTGAAAAGCGAGATTGATAGATGAACCCCTTCAGTTAAAAGGGATTGCTTAATGGACTGAACAACAATCTTGGACTCTCTCCACCTTGGAATCACAGGTCCAGAGTCGGTCAGGCTCCACTCCACCACTTCCCCTCGTAAGATAAATGATGCTGCGTGAGGCCACTGTGAGGAGAGCCCTGAGAGGAGACCTGAGGCTCCGTGTGGACAGGCAGATGTGATACTTCTCATAAAAATAGCCAAAGACACCCAGAGCACTGTTTCTGGGAGCTCCCCCTGACTTGTTATCCAGGAAGTCTGAATAACTTACCCTCCTCGAAAGATTACATTTATTTCTGACTTTTTGAAGAGGGAGAGGGTTTGTTTTGTTTTGTTTTATTTTGTTTTATTTTGTTGAGTCAGAGTCTCACTCTGTTGCCCAGGCTGGAGTGCTGCAGTGGCATGATCATGGCTGATTGCAGCCTCGACCTCTTGGGCTCAGGTGATCTTTCTCCCTCAGCTTCTTGAGTAGCTGCAACTACAGACACATGCCACCACACTTGACTAATTTTTTAATGTTTTTGTAGAAATGAGGTCTTGCTGTATTGCCCAGGCTGGTTTCCTTTACTCACACAATCCTCTCCCCTAAGCCTCCCAAATTGCTGGGATTACAGGCATGAGCCACCATGTCTAATGAAAAGAAGATATTAATTGCATTAAAAATAAAGTGAAGAAAATCAAGTCAAATAGGTTAAAACAATAAAAATGTACTTGTTGTAATTGTAATTGTATGCCTACTAGTTAAAAAAAGAAGATCAGAATTTACCCTCCTCATTGGCAAATATGACAAATTTTCTATCTCTGAGCTTTTAAACCTTCTTTTCTGAAGGAGATGTTGGTGAAGTTTTTGGTACCAAAAATTTTTAAATTCTATAAAATTGATACATTTCAACTTTAAATATTGGGAGCATTTTGGATTTATCATCTTGGTTTTCTACTTTGTTTAATTTATAAACTGGGATTAAATGAGCCTGTCCCTGTATCTGTGTGACACTTCCAGAAATTGACAATGTCAAAACATAATGTCTTTTCTTTGATACTGATAGGGGTTCTGTAACCTACATGATTGATGCAATTTATCATCAGTTGGAAGCAGCAGCTCTGACTCCAGAACAGACTGACCAAGTTGCAGTTAGGTTAGTTGCTGCCATTGGTCATCCAGGCCTCTTTGCGCTCATAACTAAAGATCAGTCCTTAAGCCAGCATCTTACTGCTAAATTATCTCACAGTATGATTTCATCCACAGTGTTTACTATCAGCCTTGAGAAGATAACCTGACGGGTTCCCTGGATAAAACTCAATTTTCCAGTTTAGTTCTGCTGGACAAAGCATCACTGTTTCTCAAACTATGAAAGGTAGAATTCTATCCTCTTCTCCCATCTGGAAGAGAGCAAGTGTACAGTCCTCATCCCTATACATGTCCATGAAAGAACATTCTGTAGGTTGAGACCACTTGTATAGTTTAGCTAGCTAGTAAACTGTTTATTTCTTGGTGATAATACAAAACACGGAAAATAATAGATTCAAGGCACACAGGCCACTCTGTACTCATGCACTAAATCTTGAATAGAGCAAAGAATTACTTTAATGCCAAAGTCAATTTATCCACCAGAGTTTATTATCAGTAGGATAAGTATTTCCTAAAGCACCCTAATCTGTCTGTTCATTGGAGTAACTTCATTTAGTTCCCCAAATATACATCTTATGGTATATCTTGGACCTATGTTCTTTATCTTACTCCATTATGAATAATGGGAGAATGGCTTGCTAGAATCAATTTAAGAATTAACATTTCCAGATTGGGTTCAAAAGACTATGGTCTTAACTTCAAGAATATATTCCTATCTATCTTTGGAAAGTATCCTTCTCCCTACTATTTGTCCTATTATGACATACAATAGGCTGGTGGGTGAAATTACCCTTAAACAATGACCTAAAGAGACCAAGAACTGGGCAAATAAAGGGTCGTAGGTTTCCTGTGAATTAGTTTCAATGGCAGCCAAAATAGAGCCCTTAAAGAGAAGAGACAATATGAATGTTCCAGGGGTCTTTCACAATGTTACTCAGTTATAACCAAATGCATACGCTTACAGAAAATTGGCCAGAGACTAACAAAATTTGGAAAAAGAGTGATTCCTTGCAACTTAATTTCTGAAGTTTTCTTGACTAAAGTTCATCAAACAACGAATTATTAATATTGTGAGCACATGAATAATGACATTTTGGTAGCTACAGTTACTTGCTATTCTCTTAAGAAGGTGTTAACCTGTAGAGTACTTTGTGAAAGGGTACACATTGACTCAGAGTTTATTCCAGATTTTCAATTGCCCTTATGACATAAGACTTACGTGTTGACTCAATTGACTTTTCAACAACTTGAGAGGTGGTTAGGCATAGACCCTGGAGCCAGATTGCCTAGGCCTGAATATTAGCTATACTACTTACCAACTGAGGTATCCTTGGAAAGCTCCATAGCCTTTCTGTGCCTCAGTTTTCTCATTTATAAGAGAGGATTTATTATAATGCTACCTCATGGAGCTGTTGTGTGAAGATTAAAAGAGTTCACGTAGACCACAAGCTTAGCTTAATATTTGGCACACAGGAAGTTTGCTCAGATAGGCATTTTCTGTGATTATTGCTATCTCAATGTGCTTGGTATATTCCCTGCAGCAAAGGCCAGCTGTGGAGGGAGCTAAGGAGAGGTTCTCTCCAACAACAACAGCTATGATGGCTGACTGTGCATAGCACACAGTGAGACTTCTGAATACTTCTCTCTTCCCACAGTCTTTTCCTCATAGTTGCTGCTCAGCTCAGCTTCCAAAAAGTTCTCAGTTCTTCCCTCTCTGGCCAAGATCCTTTCACCTTCTCCCAATTCTCAGATCTTTTGATTTTCTCTAGGTAACTTTATGTTCAAGTATATGTAGATCAAGTAAGCCTCTTGGTTTCTCTAAGTCTGCATCTCTGCCCACACCCTATCCATTGCTCTTGGTACAAAAGGATCCTCTTTAGGAGGGAGGAGCAAGAGAAAGGCTGTGAATAATTATATTTTAAAAATTTTTTCTCTGTCACAGTAAATAATTTTCTAAAATACATGAATATGATCCTATGACTTTCTAATCTGAAGGCAATACCTATAGTCTAGTCATTGACATATATTAAAGTGACAAATTTATGTTTTTAAATATACTATTCACTGTCAAGTACACTGGCAACATGATATAATTATTACTTTATTATTTGTTGTTGTTTTAAAATTACTATAACAATCTACATTAAGAAAGCTACCGAAGTCTATATTTCTCTTTTTATTGAACCATCAGAATAGATTGAAATTAATTTTAAATCATTCTTTTAAAAGCTCATTCAATATTGCCATGGTACTCACTACTTGGTTGATGAAGACAAATTCTATTCTGAAATATTATGTGACATTACCTGATACTGTTTTCACATATGGAAAAAAAGTGCACCTATTTTTCTGTTTAATGAGCTAAGATAACTGAAGGCTATGGTACTTGATACATCTTGTGGCTTTCATGATATTGACTAGTTTTGCAAGATTCATAATTTACAACTCAAATAGAGAAGGCAAGGATGGGTATGAATGGAAATTAGAAACCTGTTGGGTAGTCGTGCTGAGTAGGAAGGTTTGATAATCATTAGAGTGAGGGGTTCCATGCTCTTCTACAAGTGTGCACCAGATTGGCAGCAAAGACATGTTTGCTCCACTTCCATAACTAAGGAAAAGTCTATGAAACCCCTTTGGCTGCCAAAGCTGGCATTTGCTGCCCTCTTCTCTCTGTTTCCTTCTAATACGCATTCTCCTCTAAGTAGCAGCCCAGATTCCTATCTCTCATCTCTTTCCTGGCCCATTATGTTCTCATAATGGCTGTGATGACTAACTATCCGCCAAAAATTTGTGCTTCCCCTTCCATAGTGCCCTGGGAAGTGGCTGTCCAGTAGGTGAACCACTGACTCATTTTTACTAACGGTCTATGAGCAGTGACCTGTATCCATCCTTGGCCAAGATGTTTAAGATGCCTTCTTCACTCCTTCTCTTCTCTTTCCCCCTCTGTCACTGTTAACAGAGGACCCTTAAGGATGCTAGGGCCACAGTGTGGAAAGAGTATAGGTCTCTCGATTTCCACTTGGAGAAAAGGTGTCCACTTACCATGACGCCTATCTTGTACTGTTACGTGATTTATAAATAAACATCTTTTACATTATACCACTAAAATGTTATGGGTTGCCAGAACAACAAGCCTTGCCCTTGCTAGGCTATGACACTAGATAATAAACTCTGGCCCCGATTTTATTCTCAGTTGGCTAAGCACTAATGCTCAGAACTAAGTCAGGGGATTATGACTAGTCTTCCTCCTGCCAGGGGGATTTGTGTTTTACTTGGGGAGCTGCCCACCTTTATCCTCCCTCAAATGATATTATGCGTGATTATACATGCCGAGCACGTGGGGGCTCACCCTGCCTCCCATCAGTGTGATGAGGAGAAAAATAGCTCTGGTCAGAATGAGAGGTCCCAGGTCTGCATCCTAATAGCTTAATATTTACCTGGTACTCAGCATGTTTCTTAGTTTCCCTTTCTCATCAGGAAAGTGAGATGTGTTGTAATGTTCAAGACTTTAAGACCTGACAAGCTCTCAGTTTGTGATCTAAAAAATCTTAGCAAATTCCTTATTCTTTGTAAGCCTTGGTTTTCTCATCTACAATATGCAGCTAAGAATACCTTTCTCACGGACTTGGTGGCTCACTCACTTGTTCAATAATTTATTTATTCATTCAAAAGGCACTTGCTGAGAACCTTCTCTGTGCCAGACATAATTATGAATATAGGGGATATAACTGAACAAAACAAAGTTTCTGTCTTATGAAGCTTATAGTGGCTATGCAAGTAATAAATAAATAAACGTATTCAGCTAGTGTGGTGAGACAAAATGAGCTGGTGTCTGTAAGTTGCTTATACAGTGCCTGGTACATGGTAAACACTGTTATTAACATCAACTCTAAGTAGGAAAATGTTTCACAGTTACATACAATTGTGCTATTGTGAGGGTTAGATGAAATTAGTGCTTATGAGCTATTTATCTCATCCACTTACTTGGTGATTAGTTGAAGCAAATATAAAAAGGAATATGTTAAGTTCTCCCTCACCATTTCAATGAGGTTAGGATACTTCCAGTTGGTGTAAGTTGCCTGCTTTTTGAGAGCAGTCTTAATCTGCCCAGCTCCATGCCCATCTGAGTCCCTTTGCTAAAAAACCTCAGAGGTGTGGTATCTGCCCGCAAGGAGAAGTCACTTAACTTTGACTAAATTGAATAAGAGAGACCAAGATCCCTCAAATGGCCTCTGCATTCGGTCATTGACATAAAGAGGAAGACAAGTCCCTGGACCCTAAATAGAAGATCTGACTTGACTAGCAGTTAGTGTCCACCTGCTGAACAGCACCTCTCAAAACACTGGTGTGGAATAACTCTGTGCATTCCCCTGAGTAAAATAATAATAATAATCATCATCATCATCCATTTAAATGCATGTATGGGAAGGGGAGTATGTGAGAGCAAGCAGGTAAAAATATGCATAAGCCATACTCTCTTTTTGAGATTTTTCGTGTGTGATTTTCCTACAGATAGGTCAGCAAAGCATATTGTTAGTTAGTAGTTTGGGTTGCATAAGTAGGATGAGCATAAAATTTATCATCCAATGTGGGACACTTTTGAGAGTGAAAGGGAACAGTATTAATAATTATACCGGGGCAGCAGGAGTAAATTTGGACTGTCCTAGGTGGCAAAACAGGATGCATATTCCTCCTGGGCACAGATCCTCAGGACAATACTCTTTTTGATTAAAATACTCGTGTTTCTTTTGGAGAAGGACAGGATTGTATTTATAAAAATATGGAGCTGGCTGCAGTGGCTCAAGCCTGTAATCCCTATACTTTGGGAGGCCGAGGCTAGAGGATTGCATGAGCCCAGGGGTTCGATACCAGCCTGGGAAACTTGGTGAGACCTCATCTCTACAGTACATCAAAAAATTATCTGGGCATGGTGGTGCACGCCTGTAGTTCCAGCTACTTGGAAGAGTGAGATGGAAGGATCACCTGAGCCTAGCAGGTCGAGGCTGTGGCGGCTGTGAGCATGCCATTGCACTCCAGCCTAGGCAACAGAGTGAGACTCCAACTTAAAAAAAAAAAAAAGTCTCAAAAGCAACAGTGTGCTAATATTTATTTGTCATGATAACAGTAATAATGAAGTATTTTGGATCCTCCATCATGTGAAATAACTTGTACTAGGCTTTATAGAGGATACGAAGTTGACCAAGACATGTCTCCAGGCCTCAAGGAACTTATTTAATTTTATTTAATTTATCAGAAATGAGAAGTCATGGACAGTCACAGCCTCAAGGAAGAACATGATGATACTTCCTTGAACATGATGATACTTCCAAGAGAGGGTGGCATACTGTGAGTTCAGAGCAGGACATGCTACTTCCAAGTGAGAATTCGAGAAGACTATGTGGAGAAAATGGCACTTCAGTTGGCATTTTGGGTTTAGGTGAAACAAAGCTCATGCAGAATGGAGGAGGTACAGATAGTAGGAGAATATGAACAAAGGCTTGTAGACCAAAAACCCTGCTTGGGATTTGGGGATGATGAGCAGTTGAGTGTTGTTGGATGCAAGTGTTTGTGAGTGAGAATGAAGGTGGAGATGTGGGTTGAAGCAAATAGTGGAAAGTTGTGAATGCCACAACTGTGAATGGGAAGGGTTTGGATAACCTCTTATCCCTGTGAACCCAAGAGGAGAGGTGAGGAAAGTTCTGTTACACAGCCCAGGGCAGGTGTTGTGCCCAAGCAGACCATGTGGCCACGTTTTCAGAATCTTCTCCATCTTAGTGAGGCTGAGGACTAATTTTCAAACCCCAGAAGTGACACTAAAAGGAGTTCCTATTTTTCCATAAGAGTTGGCCCTTCAGTAGTGGGAAACTGCCAGGGATGAGGGGGTGGGATTGACAGTTGAGGGAAACTACCAGTGGAGAGAGGGGCACACCTCATCAACAAGGGTACCTGCATAATGAACATTTGTATACTTAACCCTGAATTGTACCCCACATCTTTAAAATAAAATAAGATAAAATAAAATAAAATAAATTCATTAGATTTCACCTTGTCTCCCCAGCATAAATTCTCACAGTGCCTCCCATCAAATAGTGTGCATTTAATAAATGTTTTTAAATTGAGTTAGTCTTAATATATGTTAGTTTATATATAAAAAATAAAACTTCCTCCTTCAAAAAAAAAAAAAGAGTTGGCCCTTACACAGAAATGTAAACATGATGAGTGGAAGCATATCCAAGAAAGTCTTTTGATGCTCAGTTCCCTGAAGACCTAGTAGGGAAGAAAGGGGAAATTATAAGAGGGGAGTTAGTGGCCATAGTTTACCATTTCTTACCAGTCTAGGACAAGGATTAGCTCAGAATGTTTGCAATGGAAGAACATGGACAAAGTATTCCTGATAGTCCTCTGGAGGCTGAGTTGGAAGAGGTACAGAATTTTCATCAGTGGGCCTCAAAGAGGGGAACAGAAACAGCAGAGAGGTGGCAGTATATTTTTGCCTTGTGCCATTCCAGACTGGTGGCTATGGCCCTACCTTGTCTTCTAGGGCTGGTTGTGTATAGCCCTAATTCTTATCAAGAAGGGTCAGATTGGTTCTTCTGGAAACGAACTCAGGAATGGTGATTTTCATTAGGAAATCTATTGGGGTGTGCCCTTGAATTAACCCCTGTGGAGGAGTAAGGGCATCAGGACCAGGTAGGGGGAACCATTGAACTGGGTTACAGTTCATACATAGGCCTCAGTGTATCCCATAGGGAGCTCTGGACTGCGGTGGCCCTTCAGGGGACCAAACTTTGGGATCCCCCCTCCTTATCTCCATAGACCAATCTCCGTAGGATGCCCAGAAAGGAGTCATGGCCTTGGATGAGTAGCTCTCTTCAGTTGAGGGCAATACCAGGAGAGTGACTCAGCTGAGAGCTGGCAGCTAGCTACCAATCTCCCAAAGCCGGGAGGATGAGTACTGAAGTGCTGAAGGGGAAAACTGGGCCACTACCATAGCATACCCTGCCCCAGTCTACCACACCTTACCCTACCCTAGTCTACCTTACCACACTCTACCCAGTAGTTTCTAAACTATAACATAGTGCTTCAGAATCACCCGGAAGGCTTATTAAAATGCAGACTCCTGGGCTCCATCTCTAGTGTTTCTGATCTGCTATATCTGAGTTAGGGCTCAGTCATTTGTATTTCTAATCAGTTCCCAGGCAATGCTGACCTGAGAACCCTACTTTGAGAACCCTTACACCATACCAAGCATTAGGAACTCATGTTCACACACAAATACTTTACCAATCCCTTAAAAATATATACATAGCTAGCAGCCACTCAAGTCTGTACATGTCTAAGCTGAATCAGACAGCTTTTATTACCTATAGATCTCTGGCTTCTACTTCTTTAAGTGACAGTTTAGTGACCAAAAAAGAAAGTCCCATTGCAATTCAGCATTTATTTGGAGAGATTTAGGTCTTAGTGTCATAAATTATCTCCATTTTCCATAGGCCAATAGCTACTGTTTGAAATCATGAGCAACTCATTCCTTTACCTTAAGCAGTCTCCTAAAAAAGAGACAGAAAATGGTTGCCTAGCTTACAAAATTCCTCCCCACAGTAGTGTTTGTGCTAATTCCCATTCATTCTTCTGGGAAACCACTCTTCTTGCCCTCACTTTCGCCATGGAGTCTAGTGCAGAGGGATCATGCTCTCATTGGACTGTGGCCCCCATAACCAGGTTAAGGATAGACATGAGACCCAACTGGATCTGTTTGAGTTCTTTCCCAGGACTTGTATTTGGAGTCAAGCGTTTCAAGCCCTTTCCTCTCTCATAGTGAGGATATAAACCTCAAGGAGGGTGGAGAGACTAGAGGCCATGCCTTCTGTATAGTAAAGAAGTCTCTAGGCAGTAGAGGAAAGCGAGACCATGGGTCGAAAGAAACAGAGAAGAGTGGCAGTTGTCCCTAGCTACTTTTCTACCCTTCTTGGTTACAGGAGTCAATAAATCCCTCTTTCCTTAGGGAGCTTAAGTTAGGTTGCTGTCATTTGCAATCAAATGAGTCCTGTCTAATGCTCCCTTTAAATGCAAATACTGTGGGAAGCAGAATGTGGACCCGTTTTTCAATCCTGAGAGGGGCCCTGAAAGAAGCCTTGGTAAGGCCTGGGTGGCAAACAGCAGTAGGAATCTTTTAAAGCTACATGTGCTCAGAGAATACTAGGGAGTGGAATAAGGATAGGAATGGAAGACAAAAGAGCCACAAGTGGATGCCCACTGTATATATGTACCGAGTGCTCTGTTTCATATGAAACACCCTTCATTCTAAGTTGTCCAGGATGGCAGATAACATAGATAAAGTAGATGAGGTCCAGAGAGGTTCAGCACATTTCTCAAAGTCACATAAGTGGCAAAGCCATGATTCAACAAAACCTCTTTTTTATTGCAGTTAACCACTGCCCTGTATATGATCTGTCCCCCAAAACAGAGGCCACAACAGAGAAAGGAACAGATCTATAGTGGCAAGAAGATAAAATTGACGCATTTCACAGCTTTGCCAAGTTTTAGTCTGGAGACTGAGACAGACCTGGGACCCTCCCAGTGACCCAGGGACAATTTTGAGGTTCAGCAGTCTTGACCAGCTCAGCACTGAAGAATGTTAGTTCAAAGCATATGATATTGAGATTATATTTATATTAAAATTGACATTTATGTTTTTTGACAGTTTACCCGAAGATGAAATAATGGATTTTTATCATTTTGTTGTTTATTACCAAGATGTCTTACACTTTCATGGTCAAGATACTCTATGGAACTTTCATTCAAACACTAACTCATATTCCATTAATTTGAGCTTTTCCTATAACATAGACAATGTCTATATAATATTTATTTGGTAAAAAGTCTGAAATAATTTCTTATTTTACCAATTCCTAGGTTTGCCTCTCAAATAAAGAGAATGTCGTCCAAAAGCGAGGACTCAAATTATGAATTTCTTTGACCTCTGTGTCCAGTAACCAAGTCCTGTATATTAGAAGACTGTAGGATAATATTTTTATGTTTAGGAGTTTTATGTTTAGGACATGTAGGGCAGGCTTGTTGTTAAGTTTTTCATAAGTGGTCCCCATTTAATTTATTAGTACTCATTTATGTCTCCATTTGTGATATATATTGCACTTAAAATAATAAAACACCATTTCTTTGAAAAGCATTCTGTAACTGAAGATGTTCGCTAAATCGCAGAAGCTTTCCTACCATCACTGAATTTGTCAGGCTTTGCTCTATGCTGTTGTATTGAGACATGAAACCAACTGGTTAGTTTGAAAATGAGTTTCATCTGAAGTACCCAGAAAAATGTTTCCCCAACTTGCCTCATCATAAGATTTACCTCTGATTCAGCAGGTATTAGATAGAACCTGAGAAGCTTTATTTTCAACAAGCATCCCAGGGATTCTAATATAGGCAGTACGTGGACCATGCTTAAATTCTTTATTTTCCTTTGATACAAATGTGAATCAAGCTCAAATTACGTAACATAGCACATGTGTGTCTTTATATCACCCATATGTGAACATATGTGTAGCTGACATGTATGATTAGAAGCTTAGAGCAAACTTCATTTGTAAAAAAAGTAAAATTCCTTCATACACAGAGAATTTATAGGGATTTTTCTCATTCTTACTCACTTCTTTCAAGGTGAGATTTAATTTTCCATGACAATCATTTCACCAAATGATACAAACACATAATTTTCCTTTGAAAAATTCAATATACTGTTAACCTTCAGGGCCTTTTCTTTGCAGTGGAATGATTTGTATAATTTCACACCTTTGCATTCTTTGAATTCTTATTGATAATTGTGCATGATTTGTTATGAGGACAAGCACACATCAATAGAAGTATTGAGTGCTACAAATTATAAACACAACTCAAATGAAACAATTGCCTACTTCCACTAGCTTATCTGGCAAATACATTTTATATACTTCTTTGACCTTGAACGTAAAGCTAGATTTTAATCGATTATTCAATCATTTTGTGACAGATTTGAACAAGGCCTTAATTAAACTTATTACTTTTGAAATTATAAGATTTCAATGAAATAAAAATAATTTTAGAAAACCACTGCATCTTGCTCTCTGATTTTCAAAGTACTGCATAAGATTGCTGCAGTAGGAGATTATTTATACCTCTTTGATAATTCACAAATTTGCTCATTTTCCCCTGATAGCCAATAACCTCTTGGTTTGTAACAAAGGCTTAATGAAAAAATCAGGAGTACTGTGGTATTCTAAAACATACCACAAGACATTTACTCATAGGCAATATATATTATCATTAGTAATTAAGATTACATTACCCTTGTCAAAATCAGTGAAAAAAATGAGTCTTATGGTATGCTACTCTTGTATTTTATCATGTTTGTTTCTCATCTGCCCATCAGGGTGTTTCATGAGATCTCCCACTATAATTTCTGCATAACCTGGCAGTAATATGAGAGTGCAACTTGAAAGAATATGACGAATTCATCCTTTTTTTTAAACCAGGGATTCACTGTGCAAAATCCTGTAATCTGAAGTGAGTCTCCCCTTTGTCATTAGTGAGTAAGCAAAGTTCCACTTTCCTTATCACTCTAGAAAAGTTTTCTAATTCCTCTTTACTTTCCCCCTCAATTTCTGCTGCGTGTACATTTCCATGGTTCATGAAAATTTTTCCCTGAAATAGATTGTAATGAAATGAAGACAAAGAATATAGTAACCAGTCTTTCCCTTCTGTAACATGCTGTCTTTTTATTCAGTCAACACTTACTGAGTAACTACCATGTGCTAAATGCTGGGTAGGCAGTAGGAAACTCAGTGAGATGGTTCCTGCCCTCCAGCAACTCACATTCTGATTGGAGAGACCAAGGTATAGACAAATTAATTGAAACAGATTGTGGCCAATGCAGTGATGTATACACATGATCCCCTACACAGGGCACATATATGACTCACAAGCATGGCAGTCCTAAAGGACTGTATGGGAGGTATCAAACTCAGAGGATGATCACCCATGAGGTTCCATGGCATAACTGTCACTGAGATGAGGCTTGAAGCATAAGCAGAGAACAAAGAGCACAGGGAAGCTAAAGGAACATGATTTGTGGGATGGGGCATGGTTGGCTGAGTGATCAAGATTAAAGGGAACAGAGAAGAAAAAGATTATGTTGAAGAATGAGAAAAGCTCCATGTTGTGGACTGAGTTGTATCCCCTTTAGCTTAATATGTTGAAGAGCTAACCTCCAATGTGACTGCATTTGGAGACAAGGCCTTTATGGAGGTAATTAAGGTTAGGTAAAGTCAGAAGAGTGGGATTCTAATTCAATAGAACTGGTTTCCTAATAATAATAAGAGACACCAGAGCTCTCTTGCAGGAGAAGAGGCCATGTGAGCACAGAGCAAGACAGTGGCTGCCTATAAGCCAAAAGAAGAGGTCTCAGAATGAAACCCATCTTACTGGCTCCTTGATCTTGAACTTCTCAGCTTCCAAAACTGTGAGAAATAAATTTATTTTATTTAAGCTGCCCAGCCTGTGGTATTTTGTTATGGCAGCTCTAGCAGACTAATATACTCTGTGGGTCAGGGTTCAAAGGACTTTGCCTGCAGTGCTAAGGAATTTGGACTAAAAGTGAGAGATATTTACTTTGCAAATCTGTCATGCTCAGATTTAGACTTCTAGAAGACTACTCTGCAAGGGGGAGGGCAGGTGTGAGGAAAGGTAGACTGAAGTTATAAAACATGCAAGGAATAGAAATAAGAACAGATCAAAAAGCTCTGTCTCAGGGGTCATAAGGGACCTGTATTTTAGCCTAGCTCTTCCACTACCAGCTGTTTGACCATGGGGCAATCATTTTACCCTTGTGGGTCCCTACTTCCACTCCTGTAAAACATAGAGGTTGACTCATAGGTAGTCACCATAGCCTCACATAGTAGACATCCATCTCTGAAAACTCTCCTTACCCTTCCCGACACTGTGTGCTTGCAACTGGTGACCCTGCCTCACAGGCTAGAGCTGATTGGATCAAAATGATCATCTGACTTAGTCTATATTAGTCTGGCTCTTTCTCTCAAAACTTTGAGATGAGAGTTAGTGTCGATATCTTGGTATTGGAAACTGCTATGGTCTAAATGGATGCATCCCCACAAAATTCATGTGTTGAAACCTTAATTCCCAATGAAATTAGAGATGAATAGTCCATAAGCTCCACCATCATGGATAGGATTAGTGCCTTTATAAAAGAGGCTTGAGGGAGACTGCATGTCCCTTCCACCATGTGAGGACACAGTCAGAAGATTCCATCTATGAAGAATAGGTCCTCACCAGACACCAAAAACTGTGGGTGTCTTGATCTTAAACCTCCTAGCCTCCAGAACTGTAAGAAATAAATTTATGTTTTATATAAATTACCCAGTCTAAAGTATTTTGGTATAGCAGCTTGAACAGATTAAGACAGGAACCAAATCATGTAAACAACAAGAGAAAGTTTTTGGACTCCTACTCATGTGTTCCTAGAGTGGACCCTGTTTTCCCTATTCCTGAGATCTGATTGTTCAACTTCTTTGGGTTCTTCTTGAGTTCTTACCTCCATATGTTTAATTATTTTTCCTAAACTAGCTCAAGTCAGTTTTGGGAAAAATGTATAGCCAAAAATGTATCATCCAAACTACTTCTTGATCTAATATTTGATAATCTGACACAAGGCCATGACACACATTTGTAGATGGTCTAGGGCCAGTCACATTTCATCCAGGATGATGGAGTGGTTGTTGGAGTACTATAAGATCTTCACTCTTCCTGTAGGAGTTCTCTACTCATCCACTGGTGTGTCTGAAATCCCCACTATAGCAGTCACACCTATGGATAGGGAACTTCTATGGGGCCACAGTCTTGGATTATCAGACTCATTGCCTAGTCATCTATTAGAAAGGATGGAAAAAATTAGAAAATATGTGGATTTTAAAGGTCAGCAGGCCAGAACTGAGATTTCAGGGTGCTGGGATCTGCTGGGTACTGGTAGTCACAGGGTCTAAATGCCCCTGGAGCTGGGGGAAGGGCGTATCAAATAAGGAATAAAAAGGAGCTTCCATCAGTGAGATTGCCCAATGCAGAACTTGCCACTTCATTGTGAGTCAACATTGGGCCAGACGAGTGTCTATAAGAAGTGCTGTGTGAGTCCAGCATGGATATTCCTGTTCTCCATAAATACTTGTTCTCTTTTTCAACTGTGTGAGTAGAGAGCTCTTCTAGGGAGCCTAACCAAGCAGATTCTAGACAGGGAAATGGGATGAACACAGGCATGAGGTCAGAGGCGCTTGTCTCAATTCTTACTCTACCACTGGCCAACCAAGAGCTTTAGCCAAGGCACTCAACTTCCTGTACTTCCATTGCATTTCCTACAAGGTGGCTATAAGTAGAAATTAAGTAAGGTGCCACATGGAAAAATGTTTAGTAAATATTCACACTGAAAGAAAAAAAAAAGAGCTATCTGTGGCTACCAAAGTTAAATTATATTTTTTACAGGCAAAAACCTTCCTTGAGATGCTGTTAGATGACAGAAAACTAAGAAATCATTTGTGTAGCACAGATTTGTTTGGTTTTATGTTTTGCTCTAAACTATAATTTCAATAAGTCATCTGGGATTAAGTATGATTTCTCAAAAAGCCTTTTGTTCAGCTGCATTATCATTTTTACATCTCTGCCTCCTGGCATTTTTTTGGTTATTTATTATTATTATTTTTTAGTTGGAGTCTCACTGTGTCGCCCAGACTGGAGTGCAGTGGCCGCTCCCGGCCACCGCAGCCTCGACCTGCTGGGCTCCGGCGATCCTTCTGCCTCAGCCTTCCAAGTAGCTGGAACGACAAGCGTGTGCTACCGTGCCCGGCTAATTTTTTGATTTATTGTAGAGATGAGGTCTTGCCTGCCCAGGCAGGTCTCGAACCCGCAGCCTCAGGCTATCCACTCACCTCAGCCTCCCAAGGCGCGGGATTACAGGCTGAGCCACCAAGCCCGGCTTGTTGGTTATTTAAACAAGGTTTCTCTGGTTGAATACCCAGAATTTGAGTTGCAATTCCTCACTCTCTGTGTACTCTAAAGTAGATGGTCTACCTCTTTGGGCTGTAGCTTCTTTTATGTCTGAAAACAAACACATGCCTACTGCCCTATCTTATGGGTTCTCCATGGAAAATAATCAATGAAATTGATAACTAAGCACTCTTTCCCCAATCAAGTATTAAGTAGTTCAGATATATATACACTGAATGATATTTGAAATTAACCTGGGAAATAGGCATTCACCTTCTCACCCACACTGATTAAAAATTTATGCCAACATAATAGAAAAGCATGCTGATTCTGTTCATTTCACTGGTAACATTGTTCCACAAGGAAGAGAGTAGACTGCTTACAAACACATGTGAACTCATTTAAATGGCATAGACACTTATCTTCATGCAAGATTGTACTGTGTGCAATAGATAACCTTAAAGTTATGTTAAGCCCCAGGCTTTTGACTTACAACTTTGTATACTTTTCAGGTGATTAAGGAAGAATTCACTGACAAAAAGGGAATCATTTACTTGTGAAGTGTGTTTACAGGCTGCTGCTGCTGCTGCAAAATGCAGTTGGATTGACAAGGTTGTCTCTATCCAGAGCCTGAAATGCTGTCTTGACATTGTTTTGGTTGGAAACATGAATAGCCACAGCCATCTGGTCTCCTCAGGGTACTCAGCTGTGGTCAGTGATGCCTGCCTCAGTCTTTTGCAAAGCCTTCAGCACACCCAGCAGTCATTTCCTTGTATCTGTGTTCACAGAGGTGGGTATTAACCCTGGAAGCACTTCATGTGTGCTTAGAATAAAGAATAGCCCTTAAAACCCAGACCATGTTAGGAGACTTAGGCAGAGTAATGATTTAGTGATTCTGTGTCTCGAGCTAGTGAAGCTCTTTAAGTCTAGTCTGGTTCTCTCAAATGAACCAGAGTGCAAATTCTCACTTAGTCACTAACTCCTATGGGATTATGAGCAAATTGCTCAACATTTTTTAGCCTCAGTTTCTTCAGCTGTAACACAGATACCTGTAAACATGGCTATATTAAATAAAACAGCCAGCTCAAATTAAGGGACTTAATAAATATATGTTTTCTCCTTAATTGTTAAAGCACATTTGCTAAGTTAATTCTATGAAACAAGTGATATTAACCACAATAAAATATTCTTCTTTACTGACTGGACAGAGATGAACTAATGTAGACTATGAAAGCATATTTTGGGGATGAGCCTTGCCAAGTTCACTTTGATGTTTTTGTTATACAAGAGCAAAGCCAGATGGAAATGATGAAATGGCTAAGCTGGGTGCAAAAATATGAGACAGAGGTATTTTTTCACTGGTTTCTACCCACGAAAATATTCGGCACCCTCCCAGAATTAAAGAAGGGAGCTTCTGCTCAAAGTCTACAGATCACACAGCCCCTATCCAGGTCCCCAGGAGTCTTTCAGCAAACTCTGACTTTGAGTTAAAAACAGATATGGGTTGTGAGCATCTGCTTTGGAGGCCTCAGATAACACTCTTGCTTATCAAACCTTGATCAAAGAGGAGGCCAGAAACACGTGGAAAGACCTTGCCCCTTTGACCTTCCCCCTATAATGTTTGGAAAGGATAGGACTGGGGGTGCTGTAGGAAGACCTGAAAGAGGTCAGTGTTCTACACACATTTATCAAACCTGTGCCCAGTGCTGGACATCGTGCCAGGAGCCACCATGGCATCAGGATCATCACAGAGACCAGAAGGCACTTTGTCTCTAGAGCCAGAACTGCTCCACAGCACCAACTTCTTGGTAAATTCACATTCACATATTTGATTTGCACATGACATTCTCTGAATATGTTGCAAACTGGTTCAGCAACAATACAGCCATTGTTTTTTGTCTGTTTGTTTTATACATATGAGCTCACAGAGTTCTAGGCATTGAACAGAATATAATCATAGTAGTTTCCTATTCAGTAATGTATTTGGGATCTCAGTTGCCTAATTTCAAGATAGTCCAAGTTATATGACGAATTCTGCCACAGAGGATGAGACACGGTAGCAACTCATTACTTCAGAATTTTGGAACTGATTTGAAGATGAGATATAATGATTCATGAAAGCATCGAATTCAGTGCCGGGCCCACTGTAGGTATCTCAGTTCACATTGGGCATCACCAAGATTTGGATTAAATCAGCAAATGGTCACTCCAAATAGGTCAGCAAGATTGTGAGTGTAATTAGGCAATAATCAGTAAAATTGTGGAATCATTGGGTTGGAAGAGATTTTGAAAGTTCATCTGATCTCTCTTTGTAGCTAACCTAAATCTGCCAGCCTTACTTGTAAGCCAAGTTTCTTGCCCTGTCTAAACATGTTCAGAGTGAACCCACTTTTGGTTTTACTCTTCATGAGTGCTTAAAATCAGAATTGCACCTAGTTGTTTTTTTTTTTTTTTTTTTTTTTTTTAATAAGCTTCATGTGCTAGCCAGGGAGAGATGTTTTTCCTCTTACTCAACAGTCCAACTTCAAACAGAAAGTATCCTTATGGAAAGACTGACCAGATGCAAGTATATATCTCTGGGAGTTGTTCTGGTTTCTTTTTAAATTAGGCAATGAATATACTTCTTGACATGCGCACACAAGATTTGTGGCAAAAACACCTTTCTTTCATGTAACTGGTTTTCCTTTAATCCCAACATTAATGTATATCATTCTTGATGCATAATCTCAGATGGGCTTTGAACTAGTAAATGCTAACTTTGAATAATGAAGAAAGAAATGACAGTTTACTTTATAGCTGGGTTCAGGACGCATGGGGTTGAGGGGCAATGGCAGTATAACTGTTCACCTTTCACCTTGGCACAAACAGGTAAAGTACTAAAGGGAAGTGATTAGTAAGAGGTGGCAATAAGTTAAAACCCAGAGGCCGAGTGTTCCCAATTCATTTGCATTCCTCGGTTTGGAAGGCAGTGTTTAAAATAAAAAACCATCACCAAGACAGAAAAACTGCTATAGTTATATCACAGCACACTGAGTTGCAAACCTTTTAATGAAAGACATAACTCTTGGGTTGTCTACATCATACTATATTCTCATGCAAAACACTTTAATGCCTGGTGTAAATTACTTTAGACTTTCTTAGCATGTATTGCATTTTTTAATCATGAATGTTCAGTTCTATTTTTCCATTTGGAGACCAGGAGAGCAATATCCAAATAAAGGCAGATGAGCTTCACCCCTCTGGCCTCTCCTCTGGTCTCACCCTGCCACCATTGCCCTTCTTTCCCTCCCTACCTTTCTGCTACCTCTCCCTGACCCCCCAGCCCAAGACAACTACAGCTCCTGATGCATTCTCAGTTGGAAGGTGTAATCTAGTGCTTGGTCAGAAAGTGAACAATGATAGCTTCTCCCTGGACAGGATGTTGGACAAAGGGGTCAGCAGCAATGCTGCAGCCCACCCTGCCCCAGGTCCATTTGCAGAAAGATGAGGCTTGCTGACAGAGCTCTACCCTCTTCAAAGCAGGATATGTTAGAATGGTCACAAAGAACAGCTCATACCCAATCTGCTTTCTGAGAAGGATATAGCTGAAGGAATTTTTAAGTATTCATGTCAAATGGTCGAGGTCCAGGCCCAGAGAGGGTGCATGCCACCCGACTGACTCTGACCTGTTGCCACATCCATCTTTCTAAAACACCAATTAGACGGAACCTTTCTCGGCACATGTCAACCATCTTCCATGTCTCCTTCTAAGGCAGATGTGATCATTCATATCTGCCTGTACAACACTGTCCATATGCCTTTTTAAATAGCAAGTATCACCATGGACCATAGTTGGTGCACAGTGTCTTCCTTGACAATCTGTAAGCACGTTTAGGACCCAGATTTTTTTTCATCTAAGAATCCCAGGGCATAGCACAGTGAGTGCTGGTATGCTCAAAGTTTGCTGAATGAATGAATGATATAACCTATGGATAAAGAGGTCATTTTTAGATACTACTATTTAAGTCATATATATTTTCATTTCACAATCTCCAACTTGTATAACGAAGGTAGGAAGCACTCTTTGATAAGTCAGAATCCCATATTCTGTATTTTGAAAATTATGTATTGTTAGTAAACTACTGAATGTGTTTATTCATTTTTAATTCAGGAAATTGGCAACATGGTTGCATTTGCGATTATTTGGGGGGAGTGAAGAATTTAATATGTCTTCTGCAGGATTCCCCTTTTTCCCTTATGGAAAAAAGTAGCTTTTACTTATTTATCTACAACCTTTGGAGGACTCTATTTTTTCAGCTGGTTCTTCCTATCCAGATTCAGGATCTAAATAGGGGGTTGGTCCAAGGCTAGCAAAAGCCCTGGATGAGATGAGTGCTGGCACCTGTTCCTGTGACTATTGATTCTGGGACTGTGCCAAGGCCTCTGGGGATTGAAAAGAGTCCCTATCTGCAGCTACTTGGCTACAAAAACCCGTCCACCAGTCCTTGCCAACTAAAACACAGTAAGAGCAAATGTTGTGTGGCAACCGGGTATAAACACAACAGTTGGAATGCTTTAGAAAGAAGTTTGGATTTCCTGGTTAAGTGTATTCAATGTTAAAACAACAATAACAGTGTTAAAGGCACATCTGGGGATTGTTAGAATGCCTTATCCACTGGTTCTCATTATTGCTCTTAGAGGCTCATTGGATACACTGGTGTCTCTCAGAAATATTTCCATAGGGACTATGTTAGAGGTTATGTCTATCAGCTGAGGCAAAGTGAGGAAATGAATTAAAATAGCCCCCAAATAAGGCAAGCACAATGCTTGTTAAACCAATGCCTTACCGTTGAAAGTATTGAATGATGAAAGAAGGATAAAGAGATATAGGTTCTACTTTTGTCGGTAACCCTTACAAGCTCTGAGAATTTGGGTAAATCACATCTCTAATTCTCAATTTCCTCATCTGCAAAGTGGATAGGCCATTCATAGAAGTCTCTGAAGTGCCTCTTAGTTTTGAATCTTGATGAACTTTGTTGCCTTCTGAAATTGACCATTATCTCCTAAACCCAGCATGTTTGTACTTGAGACCAAAGACCCTCAGTTTTTAAATCATGACTTTTGATGTTGGCACAAGAACAGAAGACTCATGAAGTTTTCATTCAGGGGTTACCTAGTGGGGAAACGCTCTGTTGTGTGCCCCCCACAAAAAAACGTGCTATATGTTGAAGTCCTCACCTCAGTTCTGAGAAATATACCCTTATTTGGAAATAGGGTCTTTGCAGATTTTTTGTTTGTTTGTTTTTGAGCTGGAGTCTCACTCTGTCGCCCAGACTGGAGTGCAGTGGCCGCTCCCAGCCACTGCAACCTCGACCTGCTGGGCTCTGGCTATCCTTCCGTCTCAGCCTTCCGAGTAGCCGGAATTACAGGCACGCGCTACCATGCCCGGCTGATTTTTTGACTTATTTTAGAGATGAGGTCTCGCCAAGTTGCCCGGGTGGGTCTCGAACCCGCGGGCTCAGGCAATCCACTCACCTCAGCCTCCCAAAGGCGCGGCATTACAGGCTGAGCCACCGAGCCTGGCTTGGGTCTTTGCAGATTTAAGCAAGTTAAGTTAAAGTTAACCATGTCATCTTTCTTCATGCCTCATCTCACTTAATTCTCATAAAGTCTTTAAAAAGTCTGTATCATCATTATTCCCATTTACAGGTAAGGAATGTGAAATGCAGAGAAATTAAGTAATTTATCTAATGTCCTGTGGTTAGTAAGAAATAGAGCCAGGATTAAAACCCAGGTGTATTTGCTTCCAACAGCTGGGCTGTTAGCCATAAACCCATCAGCCTTCTGTGGAGAGATTATCTGGCTATATGTAATTCAGAAGCCACTTGGATCTGAGAGTATATCATGTGTGTCATTCTCAATCCAAACCTCCAGTTAGGTAAAATCTTTTGACCAAGTCAAGATGACTCATTACAGATAAAATCATATTCCTATAATAGAGACCAGCCTAGAAAACATAGCAAGATCCTGTTTCTGAAGAGAGAGAAAGAGAATATGAATTAGCTGGCTTTTGTGGTATGCACCTGTAGTCCTAATTACTGAATTACTCGGTAGGTAGGCTGAGGTGGGAGGATCCCTCAAACCCAGGAGTTGAGGCTGCAATGAGCTGTGATCATTCCATTGCAGTCTAGCCTGGATGATAGAGCAAAACTCTGACTATATATATAATTATATATTTACACTATTAGTGTTATATAATGAACACTAATGAGTTATTTTTTTCACATTGTCAAAGACTTTTGTCCAAGTAATATTATTTAACATTTACAGGATGTCCACTACAAGTTGACAGAGGATGTACTGTGATCACACATTGGCATTTCTCAGGGTTTCTGTAATGGAAACAAATAGAAGCTCCTATTTTCTACTGTCAGGCACTGATCTTGAGAGCTAGATATTATTCTCATTCTAACCCTACCCACCTATCTATTGGATGTAAGGGAACATTTCCCAGGTACAATTTGGATTTATGTGCAACATAAATCCAGCTATTCTTAAATAGTATTTGTCTTTATCTGGCCAGCTTTAAAGCACTCTTGACTCTTTATCTGTGTTTACCCGGTCAATCCCATTCGGTCAACACCACCCAAGCACATCCTCAAATACACTACCTTTTGGAAATCAATGTAAATGTAATTCTACTGACATCAACTAAGCTAATAAGATCTGAAAGGTCATAATGGTACCAGACATGCTATGAATAATAGCTGTAAATGCGACTCAATGATTGATTCAACTGATGACAATGAAGGACCTTGGGAAAACAAGCTATTTAATTTTCTTATATACCCTAGAAGATTCTCAAGCATCTTTAAATTTGGGATTAACTCTCAGGCTCACTGTGTTATTACTACATGGATTATTGGAGCTCGCAGAAGGAAAAGATACCGCGAAAGTTAAGGAACTTGTTTTCATTGCTGTATCCGTGACAGTCTCACTCCTGCACCATAGGAAGATCCTAAATCATCAGCATGCATTTTTTATCTATTCCCTTTAAACACATCGGCATTATTTTCTTAGGGCTGCCACAACAAAGTACTACAAACTGGATGGCATAAAGTAACAGAAATATATTGTCTCACAGTTCTGGAGGCCAAAAGTCCAAAGTCAAAATGTTAGAAAATCTGTTCCATTTACTCTCTTCTAGCTTATGGTAGTTCCAGGTGTTCCTTGGCTTGTAAATGCATCACTCCTGTCCTCTGTCTTCACATGGTTTGCTTCGTGAGTCTCTGTGTCTTCACATGACTGCCTTACAAGGATACCAGTTATATCTACCCTATGCCAGTATATCCTCCTCTTAGCTAATTACATCTGTAGTGACCCTATTACCAAATAAGGTCACATTCTGAGATGCTGGGAGTTATGAACTCAACATATATTTTTGGGGAGACACACTTCAACCTAAAACAATATCCAAGTAGATATAAATTAGAATTCATATCATAGTAGCTCTTAGGTTACAAATCAGAAAAAATATATATTTACCAAAATTCTGATAGAGAAACTGGTAGTTTGTGTTATAAGTAGATAATTTAGCTTTAAAAAAAACTTTTTAAGTTACAAAATAGTTATTGCAAAAAAAGAATACATATAATGTATATATAAAGTAGAGTAATAAAATGAGTATCAGTGTGCCTTTCACTCATATTAAGAAATAGGATGTGGCCAATAAAATGAAAGCCTTCATATGACTCTACCTAATTCCATCCTCCTTTCTTTCTAAGAAAGACAAACTAGATCCCTGCCATCATGTAGATTACATTTCAGTTGAGGGAGATAGATATATATTATCTTGTTATTTATATAACAAAGATAGAGAGAGAGAGAGAAAAAAAACAGATCAGGAAAGTGCTATGCAGTAGATTAAAATATGGTGATGTGACAGAAAGTGGTTGGCTACTTGGATTAGAATATCAGGGCATGGTTAGGTACATATCTGTAATCCCAGCACTTTGGGAGGCCAAGGTTAGAGTATTGCTTGAGGCCAGGAGTTCAAGACCAGCCAGGGCAACATAGTGAAAACCCATGACTACAAAAAATTTTTTTAAAGTAGCGAGTAGAGCTTATTTGGATGGTGACATTTATGCAGAGATCTAAGTGAAAAGAGAATCAGCCAGGTGAAGATAAGGAGGAACAACTTTTTAGGATAAGGGATAAGAAATTACTAAGGTCCTAAGGCAAGACAAGTTTGGCAAATAAAAGATCAGTGGCTGGAATTTTGTAGGTGAGGATGAGGTAGAATCACAGCTATAAGTGGGTTTTAAAAACTAGATTAAAAAGTTTAGATTTTGTTCTATGAGCAGTGAGATACTATTGGAATGTTTCCAGCAGGTTAGAAACATGACCTGACATATGATTCAAGAGGATTGTGGTTGCTATGTGGAAAATGGAGGCAGGAGCAGATGAGATGCAGGAAAACAATGAGGACTAGATTGGTAAAAGTAGAAATGGAGACAAGCATAGATTTGGGATGTGCTTTGAGGAGGAGTCTACAATGCTTTAGTACTGAATACAGGGAATAAGAGAAAGAGAAGATAATGCCGATATTTTTGGTTTAAATGGATTGTAGTTCATTTTAAAGAGCTGGAAACGATTTGGGGAGGAGCAAATTTGGGGAGATGCATGAATCACAAGTTCTCTTTTGTTGAGGTTGGAAGATGCCTAGAAGATTTTAATAGGCAACGTGCCATGTAAGTTCTTGTACTTTGTCAAAAATGAGTCTCATTTCTCATATAATATGGTCAACTCTATGTTATTCAAGACACATTCTCTAGTTGGTAAATTCCCTCAGCCATTTTCTTGTGGTCTTCTTTCACTTTGTTTCCTGCTTATTAAACAATAATTCACTACATATTTTTTAGCACTGGTTATGTGGATGCACACAGTACTGGCATCTAACATACTGTAGACATAGGTGGTTCTCTACAAATATTTGTAGAATAATTGAATGAATGAATCTACAGCTAAGGTTATCTTGAGGGTTGAGTCTTGAAGGAATGAATAGGCTAGTACAGAAAATAATAACTACTTGAATAACTAAAATACAAAGTAAAAAGTAGTGAGTTGAACAGGAAAGTTACCAGTAAAGGCTTGTGGGAGTTCAGAAGCAGTTAGGGAACCCAGAATGGCTTCACTAGAAATATGGCATATTTACACAATGGAATACTACTCAGTAAGAGAATGAAGAAACTAAAGCTACATGTGACCGTAGGGATAAACTCCACAAACATAACTTTGAGCAAAATAAGCCATACAAAAGACTAAACAGTGTATGATTTTAATTGCATAAAGTTCAAGAAAGGCAAAACAAAACTATGATGTTAGAAGTCAGGATAATGGTTACTCTAAGGGGGTCATGACAGGTAGAGAGCATGAGAGGAATTCTAAGTTTCTGGTTATGTTCTATTTCTTGGGTTTTTTTTTCTATAAGTGTGTTTACACCATCAAAATTCACCCATTTGTACCTTTGTGATCTGTGTACCTTTTTAATGTATGTTATGACAAGAACTGTGAAGGGTCTGAGGTTTTACTCTATTTTCAAGCCTGCACAGTTTATGGATGCTGGCAGAAGACATGCTACTCCTACGTCAGAGACAAAATAATTTATAACTCATAGCATGACAAACAGCAAGAGTTTTATGTTTGCTCAGATTCCCTTTGTTCCCTCTTCCCAAAGATTGACAAAAGGGGCTAAGATAGATGCTGCACATGAGATGGGTTTGTGTTATGGCTGAGGACCCCCAAGTTTAGAGAACCCAAATCTTTCATGATGGAATACAAACAACCTGCTCTACCTTTGTCTTGGAGGAAGACAATATCTTTGTCATAGCAGATAGTAAACAAACCTGTCCTTTGTTTGGGAGGGAGACGGATGTATCTGGGAGGGAGATAGATGTATCTTCCAAAGTTATTCTCTATACAAACATCCTTGGAAAGATAAGTCTGAAACAAAAATCGTCAGTGCCTCTCTGCTCACGAGACATGCATAAATACGAAAAAGCACTGGAGAATTATCACACAAGGAGACACACTTCAATAAAGTGTTTACATTTAAAAATCTGTGGTATTTAGCTAGGCCTTCTTTGGACATGATCAGATTAAGGGAAAATGACTTTTATGTAAGGGATGGTGAGCTGTTGAGTTTAAATTGAGCATAGGGCTTTCCCTACCTAAAAGGTCTTCTAACGTGGGAAGGTAAGTAAAATAAAACTCAAACTGCCAATTTTACTATCTTTTTTACTACTCAGATAAAGTTTACAGAGGGAAGAAAATGACATGAAACAAGTTTTTAAGGAATTATCTGTGGAGCTCATTAATCCTTTTCCCTACTCCCCCAACTGGGCAAAAATTTGGATTATTTGGAGTTGAGATTTAGAAAATGTTTGATCATTATATGTTCATGGTTCAGTAGGTTTTATTTTGAAAATAAACCAAGAAATACAGAAAATAATAAACTTGAATGCCTTTAAAAGTTTTTTATTTTCATAATTGAAATTTTTATACCAAAATTATATTGGCCCTAATTAACTTTACTTTGAAAGACAAATCTCTAAATTTATCTTCTCTTATTCACAGTAAATCTAGATGACCCAATAACATTTAAGCAGATATGTGATATACTTAATGCTTAACATTTTCTTAATATTTTCTCTTGGAAACATCCATTTTTATGCTACCTAGGTAAGAGTATGGAAGTGAATATTAAAATCCCATAACCATATTTTGGTGCTGATGCTGCATTTTCACGTTTTATGATCTATCTTGAGCTGTTTGATTGAACGGCAGTCTGCTGTTTAATCAAGAGCCATGTGTTATTCTATATAAGTGTACTGTATTATAAAAGTGAATGTAAAATTAATTTCAGGATATATATGTTTAATTATACAGCTTCGTGTTACATATCTGAATCAAATTGTGCATTGCCTTTTAATAGCTTTAAAAAGTTTGAAATTAATTTAAGCAATGAAGCTTGAGATCTTTTAAAGGAGGCTTTTCTCAAATCATAACTCAGTTCTTAAAGTTGGACCCTATGTGGATTTTGCAATTTAGCCTTTTGGGTCGGGAAGTTAAGGGATATTACATTACATTTATTGAATGTTTGTTATGCACCAAGCAATGGGATAAATGGTTTATATATATATCATCTCATTTTAAAGTCTAACAAAATTCCATGAGGTGAGTGTAATTATTCCCATTTTATGGATGTATACACAAATCAAGAGTAAATTACTTGAGGACACACTGTTAAGTGGTGGAACCAGGATTTGTATCCAGAGCAGTATGACTCTATACTAAAATTATTTTTTAAAAATAGAACTCTCATATAGGTAGGGTAAAACAACTGGAAGGATGAACACAATGTGTACCATTGTGTCAACAGTGGAGAGATAAAGTAATTTTTAATTTTTAATTTCGCCATTCTGTCTTTTCCAAATTTCTGATAATGTGTAAGTAGATCTATTTATTTAAATGTCATACAGGACTCACAATGGCCTTAAGGAGTCATTAAGGAAGATACTGTCAATGGCAAGGGCTCCCCTCAGCAATACTTATAACAGACTGTTGACAAGGAAAGTTGAGCCTGATAGTCTTCTGAAAGCCAGAGCTATGAGGCTACAGCTGGGGACCTGATGATCGTGGGCTGATAGTGTGCCTCCCACAAAGACCTCCTAGGTTAAGATTTGATGAAAAGACAATCAATTCAAGGCTCCACTTCAAGCTGAAACATTCTAGTGGGTGGACCTCATATGTCTTGAATATTACTAGGTCGGGGAATAAAAAATGACGTCTGCCTCCCTACCACCACCACTTAAAGAAATTCCTCTATTACCATATGGAAATCACCTACAGTCACTAACCTTTCTATTGAAGGATAGTGTTACTGTTTATTTAACAATTAGCCCTTTACTTTGTATGAATTCTCATAATAGTTTGGTCTAAGATTTAACTGATCACTTCCTCCCTTAAATGTATCATTCCCCTTAATATTTCTGAAGCTAGGTTTAATTGTTGTTCATTTGAAGGTTTTGAAATAGATATGCTAGGAAGGTGTAGTGGATGCTATGGTTTGCCACCCAGATTCCCTCTTTTGGACCTAGGTGTCATTCCCCAACTGCCAGAAATGTTATCTGCTGGAAACGCATAACAGAGACCCTCCTCAGAATGTGCCCTTCATCAAGGAAGCTGTCTTGCCCAAGGTTACCTGCCTTCCTCAGGGCCAGCCCACACGAATGCCTTAACTGGATCTATAAAGTAATACAAAGCCCAGCCTTCCTGGCTCAATTTCAGAGCATCTCTGAAAAGCTTCAGACCTCTCTGCAGGATCATCTGAAACTTCTCTTGAAACACCATCACAGTTCAACTTTCTTTTCTACCTATTCCCCTTTCCTCACATCCTTTCAGGTGCTGCTTTTTACATCAGTTACCTATGTGCCCTCTGCATGCAAATCACTCTCCTAGAGTCTCTTTCTGAACTAAGACTCACCTATAATTCCTATGGTTTCCACTCCACCACTCTCCCAGTGGTGAGCTATAGAAAAAGGAACATCCAGAGGTGAATATCACAATAACTCTGCTAGGCAGATTCCTGAATAGATCACCCTTCTTCTTAGAGGGACTGAGGAGTTAGTCACATAGACTCACACATCAAGTTTTTCTAGAAAGTGTTTATAAATCTGGTTTCTTAGCCCTGGAGTCAAGAGCTGTGATGCTTGTTGGCCTTGCACTGCCATATTCTCTATGGAGTCTGAATAAAGAGAGTGCTGTCCTCAACCCAAGCTCAAGGCCTCTGGGACAATCTCCTGGACTTCAGAGGCCATTGGGTACACTGTCACATCAGAGCTGAGAGTTTTTTGTGATAGCAGCAAACTGCAGTAGTGGTGGTGAAACGGAAGTCTCTAGTTTAGGATGGAGCAAAGGTGCCACTTCACAGGTGACCTTCTGTGATCCAATGCCTGGCTTTTGGGCTGGGCTTCACCATTAGTCACATTCAAGGAATCATATAATTGAAATAGACCCTGAGTGCTGTGGGTCTGGGTGATTGGGTAACTTAGTATCCTATCTTGGATTTGCAAACATGACCTTAAAGCTGACAAAAAAGAATAAGATGGTCTCAGAGAACACCACAAAGAAGCATGTTATCTCTTTGAAAAAACTCTCTAGGAAAAATAAAATAAAATGGATCAGATTGCAGTGGGACAACTTGGTCAATAAAGACTTATATAGATTTAATCACCCATATTGGAGAACTTTTTTTTTTTAACATCAGTCAGAGTGAGTTACTTTCCCAGGAATGCAATGATTGTTAAACATTTTGTGGACTCCCCAGAACTTCCTTTAGATTGAATCTGAAAACCGCCAGCCATACCAAACATATAACTGGTTGACTTACGTGGAAAGATACTCTAGGAGAAAAATCTTTTAATTTCATCATGATATTTATGAATGGTGAGTTTTTCTCTCTTGATAGATCTACTTCTCAGATATAATTTCCTCTCAGAAGCATTCAAAAAGTATTTACAGTATAAAACAAGTTCATTCAACCTGTAAATTGATTTAGTTTCATAGGGATAAATTTCATAGGGAACTCTTCTGGTTAGGCAGGATGCAGTGTTCCTCAAAATCAGATCATTAAAATAAATTTTTAATAGTCTAAAAAGCTAGTAATTCTCTTTGTTAGCATTATTTGTGCCAAAATTTAAACAAAACCATAAAATTCACCAGGTTTTCCTCTTGCTTTGACTACTAGGAAACCCAGAGTCAACTGAAATGTTTAATTATAATAAAAATTCTTAGCTTAGATTTTTCTGGTAGACCCTCTCTTCCTTTTTCACTCCACCATCATTCTATCTCCCAAACACACAATAACTGTATAATTTTTAAAATATTTTTTACAAGTTTACCCTAGGTAAGAAACAGAAAGAGAAGAAAACATTCTGGAGATTATATTTATTTAAGTCTCATTGGTCCAATATTTTAAGGCTGATGTAAGGGAAGCAGGTAAATCATAAGCAATTTATAAGTGGGCAAAAAAGAGAAGAAAGATGTTTAAGTTCAACATCTATTTAAAGATCAAGAATTTGCTGATGAGTTACTGAACATGGACTGTAGAAAGAAAGGCAGTCTCTTCAATGTGGAATCTATTTTCCAAAACTGAATAGATCTGTGCCTCAAACAGTTCCATCAGACAAATTGTGTCCTAAATCTTTTTTGAGCTGTTGGACTTAAATCAAATTGAGATATAAAGCGTTTCATTTTACATAACCTGTATTTAAGGCTTCTGTTGAGTGTTCAAAATGATTTGCTGCGACGCATGTGTTTTTGGTGTGAGTCCAACTTCTTAACCTGTCTATAGTTTCAGTGATAAAAGTTCACATTAACTTAAGTAATCTGCCAGCATTGAAAGCTAGTTATCACTGTTCTCCATGCCTCTAGTATATTCAGACAAGATGAAGTAAACCTTATAAAAACTGACATTAATTGATATGATTCTCTATATCAATCCCTCAATCAATTTTAAAATATCCTTTCATATTCTGTATCTGTTGGAATTTGAGATAATGGAATGTAGGTGTCAGATAGCATGGGCTCTGATATAATAAAAATATAATACTAGAGTCTCAGTGACTTAATATGATAAAAGTTTAATTTTTATTTATTCTAGCCCCAATGTGAGTCAGTGAATCTTTCAGGGTAACTGTCCTCCATGTTGTGACACAGAGATCCAGGCTGTTTGTACCTCCTAGCTCCACCATATCAATATATATTCTTCTCTGTATCATGGCAGGAGAAAACAGTCAGAACAGCACACTGACTCTGGAATGCTTCAGCCCAGAAGTAACTCTTGCTCATGGCCCATTGATCAAACTGAATCACCTGGGAACAGAGGGATATTTAGGAAGCAGCAAATGCCTCTGTCTCAGGGAGTGTTCAGCATTTTGAAGGAGTGTTCAAACTTGTTACGTCTAATTCTGTGAAAACGTAAGTTCTATCAATGTCACTGTTTAAATAAGGTCTTGCTTAGTAGAATCATTTCTGAGTATATATATATATAACATCCATGCTTATAATTACACATCTAAAAGTAGAATGTAGTTTTGTTTCACAAAATAACTCTCTCTCTAAGTTGTTTATAAGTGATTCTTATTGTGTGGATATTAAGATTATTTTTGGTAAAGGCATTGTTTTATTGTTTGGGTTATAAAGGTCAAAGACATACCCCATGTAGGCAGGAAGTAGGGTTTCACTTGAATAAGAGACTACTCATGGTACCAGGTGCCAGAATTCTAGCTCTTGAGGAAAAAGCAAACCTCTAGCTTCCAAAGGAAAACCAGGGATGGGAGGCATTACTCAGTGAGGCAATAGAAAGAGAATGCTTTTCTCAAAGTGGGGAAGGCTATCAAGAGACCTTCCATTTTGTGCTAAGAAGTAAGCAGACTAAGGGATGGGGAGCAAAGATTCTAGAGAAAGAGATTTTAGGGGTAGCAACCCTTTAGAATAAGAACATAAAGGTGAGTGGGGGGACAGGTATACAGTTTGGAACCTTGCTCCCTACCTCAGTTCTTAGAGAAAATT
Organism: Carlito syrichta; assembly: GCF_000164805.1. Taxonomy (NCBI): domain Eukaryota; kingdom Metazoa; phylum Chordata; class Mammalia; order Primates; family Tarsiidae; genus Carlito; species Carlito syrichta. Next base: position 285,344 of record NW_007043459.1, on the reverse strand, counting down.
CTGAGACTCTCAGAGCTCTTAGGAAGACCAAGGACTTGGTTTACCTTGGGCCAACTTTATAAAAGGAGGCAGAATATCTTGTTAGCTTAGATAGAAAATGGAGTGAAAACAAGTGAGAAGAGCCCAATGGAAGGCTAAGTTCTAGGAGACAAAGGCAGGGTTCAAGTCATTAAGCATGGTTGTAATAGTTAATACATCTGGGAGTGGGGAATTGGGGGGGAATTGGAGATAAGATTGGGAACATGGACAGTTCACAGATTTGCTTCCCAAATCAATGTAGAATCATTGTGGGATTTATATTATGAGAACACATGAATAGATTTTTATTTTAGAAATAACAACTGGAACGCTATTGCAGCAATGGAGTCTAGAGATGATTTTTTTGGACTGTGGCAGTGGTGGAGAAAGAGATCAAATACTTGGTAATAAGTTCTACAGAATTTGGTGAGCTATTGATAAGTGGGAGTGGGGATGTTATAAGTGAATTGGGATGACTTCCAGGTTCCAGCTTTGGGAAACTGGATGATGATGGGGCCATATTCACTGAGAGGAGTAGCAGACTGGGTGTGGAGAGGGTAATGGAACAGTTCTGTGCATGGCGAATTTAAGCTAAGTGTAACATAGAACAGATATTCATTAATTATTCTTTGAATATGAGAATTCCTTTTTAATTTAAAAAAAAGACCATTTCCCAATATCTGGGACCCAAAAAGTAAGAATACTGAGGTCTTCTCAGTGTCATGTATCTATTAGAAATTAAGATAATAAAGGCTCAATTTCATTCAAAGTTATCCTCAACTAAGTCTTGGAGGCACTCATTATTACTCAGATCCCGAGGCTGTGTTCCGCACATTGGGTTAGACCTCCTGGTCCTGACTGCCGGAATCATGGCTGTATTTCCTGGATCCTCTGGACTCTGTGCCTACACCAGCTTCTATAACTGAGTTAGCACCCACAACACCCAATGAGCAGGTCAGCCTCTATCAGCCTTCATCTGCCCCACCAAGCTCCTGCAGCCCTGGTAGTCATCTGACTGTTTTCCTACAGGAGTGATCCAGAGACTGCTTCTGAATGTGCATCGGGAAATCATTCCTCCGAAAGCAATGCTCATCAACCACATTAGGACTTTCAAAATATATTATTGTTCTCCTCCCCCAGACTACCATAAGATACCTAATTCAGTGCTTGATACATGCATAGTACTTAGTCAATGCTTGTTGAATAAAAAAGTGGACAGAACAAATGTATTAAATGGAGGCCATTAAAAAAATTACCTCTTATTGCTCTGATGATGCACCTTGTGATCACATAATTGTGTTTTCTTATTAGCCCCCACACTGATGACACATACACCTTATCTAGTGATGAGCACAGATATTGTAGTAAACACAATTTTCCCTAACAACTGACTGGAAATAGCCAAATTTGCCATATGCTTATAGCCTAAGAGCTCCACGTATGCATGTCAAAGGAGAGGCAGACAGGTCAACACCCTTTGTGATGCAACTTTTTAAAAGTAGTATAATAATGATTCTTTTTACAGTCATGGAAAACATAGCAGGAAAAGGAATAACACACTTTTAATTAGAAAGGTTCCGATTTGCTCTTAATTTAATTCAGCTGCCCAGCAGCCATGATTAGATTTGCATCATGATGTATCTTCGATACTATCTATTTTCATAAATGTAAACTTTCCTGAATATGGTTCTGATGGATCCTGACATTTTAAAATATGTCCTATTGTCCTTTTGTGTGCAATAGACCAAGCATAGAGTGTTCACTCCTATATCATTGTCACCGTACTATCAGACCAGATGGCTACTTCATCACAGAATCAAGAATTAGGAATAATTTATGCTGTTTCTTGTTCTAGAATGTGAAAATAAAAGGCATTTGCTGCACACATACTCATGAAGAGCAGCTTGACCTTAGTTACAGCCTCATCAGAGGACATTTGGTGCTATGGCTGCACTGTCTTCAGGAACAGGATTTAATTCCAGGCAGCCCTAAACTCTCAGGTCACGGAGAAAATTATTGAAGCACGTGAGTCGATGCTTCACCTAGTAACCAAATTAAGCCCAGAGTGCCTCTTTGTTAAGGAAAACAAGTTGCAATAAAGCAGTTCTAAAATGGGAAAGATTATATCTGAACCTTTCATTGTTTCATATTCAAGGATTTCTCCCCTTTGTAGGAAAAAAAATACGAACGTTGGCTTAATATTCAGAGCAGTTGTTTTTGTGTCTCTGAACATTAAATGTTAGAAACGGAAGAGCTATTTATCCTCAGCCTGCTGAAGAGAACAGTGGAAATTTCTCTTTATTGGTCTATAAATAAGCCAAGTCTGAACACACCCTTTATTGGGAGAAGAGCCACAGCAACTCATATCACATATCAGCGGGTTCGTCAGGATTTCTTTATTTGATATTGCCATAAGCATGCAACTAGAGACATAGACAAAGGATTGTCCTCTCAAACCAGCAAACATATTTAACTCTAGGACCAACTAGTATTCCCTTGGTAAAAGAAAAATGTGTATAAAACCAAAACATTTCTGGCTAACAGGTGTTATGATGGAGGAAAAAACTAGGGAAATTAGTGAGGTATCATTTAACACAAGCTCTGGAAGTGATGAATCAAACGGTCATTGGTTTCTTTGTTATAAAATAACTTATCAGCAAATAAATATGGGGCACTTGGGCTTTGTCTCCATAGTGCCAAAAACAACTGGCTAATTCAGTAAAATCAAACAAACAAAAACCTCCACCAAAATGTCAGTAACTATGCCTATTTGAATTCTACAAACCAAAGATTTAGTTGCATTAATTTTTATATGTCAATTATTTGTGGTTGTGAGCATGTAGAAAAGCCACTGAAAATGTCTCAATTAAATGGGCAATAGAATCTATCCTATCTATTTGAATCTGTTTAATTTGCTCATGTGTATTAACTTTTTCAGGTTAGATAGCCCACAAAAACAGACAGTTGCACTAGAGGCATTTATTGATAGCTATGTAGGCAAAATTAAAGGGCTATCCATGTGAAAAGTGAGAACCAATAGATAGCTTAACAAATTGGAAAGAACAACAGGCAGCTAACAATAATCATGTTCCTTTTCCAAGGAATAAACTGTTTCTGCCTGTTTCCTGTACGTGATTCGAGGCTTATACTCATATTAATGATGATACCTCTTCCATCAATATCTTGGATTATTACCAGTGTCTGGGAGAAATTTTATCAGCTGCCGCAGTTCATTGAAAATTAATTGATATGACACACTTACTCTATATGAACTTGGAAAAAAGTCTATCGAGTGAGTGATTTAATTCATTTTATGTTAATTATAAATTATGCCAGGAAACACTGTTATGGATGGACTTGTTTCCAGCTCTCAGATTGCATGTGTGAGCAGTTTGTACTTCTGACATGCTGGATACCCTGACTTTGACTAACACCTTAGGAAAGGCATTCATTTGGCATTCTCACTAGTGTTAGCAATGCGGCATGTTCTTAAACAAATTAAGCCAGGAGGAGGCAGCAAAATGGTCTACTTATCTTTATTTGTACTTTAACCAACGTTATGAGAGACAACATCCAAATTGGGTAATTTAAAACTTTTACTCACACTCTGTATATATTTAAATAATCTAAGTGTTTCATAAGCGGGGAGGGGGGGAGGAAAGGGGGCGGGGGGATGCTGCCAGATTAGAAGGAAAATGAAAAATTACTTTAGAAAGAAAATGTAGAGTTGCTGGTTGCACATTAAGGCGGCCTCCTAAAGAACCCTTTATTTTCATTTCCTGCTCAATCCTGCTGATGAGTAGATTCCTCTCTGATGAGTAGATTCTTCCTCTCAGTGAGCATGCACTAGTACTTTTATTAAAAGAAGTCCATCAGAATGGGTAGTTGTTATGCAGGAGCAGTAGCTCACATAATGGGGGATGGCATTTCTTTCGACTCGTGCTGGTCTGCTGGTTCTAATAGCAACCTGGAGCTCAATTTCCTCCTCAAGAACATTGCATTTCATGTGGAATGTCAATTATTAAAATGCAGTGTCCCGTGTCTTACTTCTCACTAGATGAATTCATTTGCAAAACTTGCTAATTTATGCAAATGATCCTTAACCTGTAACTGCCTGGAATCTATTTCGTTTCTAGCTTTTGGCAGCTTGGAGCCTAGATATGGGAAGGAAATCCATTAATGCAGAATTTGTCAGTTCTGTCATCATTATATTGGTTATTGAGTTGTTTAAAGAAAAAAAAGAGAGACACCACCATCACCACCACCAGATAAAAATGTGTTATTAAGTGGAAGCCAGCCGACAGCTAGAGCTGAAAAATCTAGAGATTAAATTAAAGATAAACCAGTATGAGAGGATCTGATACCTGCATCTCCTGACATCCCTGAGTAATGTTAGATGCTAATGACCTCTTTTCTGGAAGAAACGAACTGGTTAATAACCCAAGGAGGGTCTATCAGCTACAGACTAAGACAGATACAGATAGTGGGCAGATAAGAAATTTCTTGGGAATAAGCATCAAACTGGCAGGTTTTAGTAAATACAAAGCACAAAAGGAATTGTATACAATTTTTTGTTATGGTTACATGAAAGACAAAGCAGCAAAAAAGGGATGCTTGTCAAGAAGGGGATTGCTGTGTGTGTGTGTGTGTGTGTGTGTGTGTGAGAGAAAGAGAGAGAGAATAAATATGAGAGAGTACACGAGGGCCTGCTGACGTTTCTGTGTCTGAATGTGTGTTCCCACAGGTACCTCATACATCAAATCTTAAGGCCTTCCTCTGAATGAGCTAGGGTTTATGCATGCCTGCATCAATGGGACCTTATTTTAATCAACAGTTCTGAAAAGATATACTACAATTTTTGCCCCCGCTGGCCCTCAGTTACAGTCTCTTTACGAACCATGTGGAAAAAGATCTTTCTGCAAACCTCAGAGCTTTTTCTTTTCCTTTTTGGAGGTCAGGAGAAGGATTCAGACTCCTGACTTCTGAATCCACAGGACACAGATCCATCATTTCTATCCACTGTTATTCATCCAGGCAAGTATACAAAGAGCAGGGAGCAGACTGAATTAGATTTTAAAATAGTCAGGGAGACTGGACCAGGGAAGGGGTGTGTGTGTGTGTGTGTGTGTGTGTGTGTGTGTGTGTGTGTGTGTGTGTGTGTGTGTGTATGTGTCTGTGTTGCCCAGGTGAGCTTTAATCTGGACACTCAGCCTGGGCTACCAATGCAGACTCTACCAAGCAGCATTCCCCAGACTCCTGCATCACACTGGTCACCCTCCACTGTCTCAGGGATTCCTTTGCCCGACTGAGCATGACCTCTGACTTATCTGAATCCATGCTGCACGTACATGGTTACAAGCTGCCTCATAACCCTCTTCTGACTGCTGTATTTTTTCTCCTTTAAGTGTACCAATAGTTGCAAAACAGATAGGGGCATTTGTTGTAGATGTTAGAATGGATTCTTTCAACTCTGAAATGGATTCCAATTGAAGACAGAAAAAGAACCTGCCCTGGGTAAAATGGACAATTGCTACTTTAAGGAATCTATCCAAACTCCAGAGGAATAATAAGAGAGTACATATTTAATCACTCACTTTGCTCCTGTTTCTTTCAGAACCGTGTCTCTTTAAATCTACTGAGGAAGATATTCCTTCTGGCCCACAGGATGCCAAAATGACTTGATGATTTATTTATGCAGCACTTGGCAGCCTATAGTCCAGATTGTGGCTGAAGCTGAATTTTATGAGCCTTCCCCTAGTGAGTATATTTTAAAATTATATTAAAAATATATTTTTTGAAAACCTCAGTCATGTTTGGCCCAGCCTCAGGCCCTGAGAACGATGGTGATAGAACTAAGGAATTAATATTGCTAAGGACCTAGCTGGTGAAATTTTTATTGTAAGAGCTTAAATAAGTGTTATGCTTTATTGGGGGAAGAATAAAAATTGTATTCAGACCTAAATGCTTTAGTGATATCGAATGTGACCTTTTCTATTTGTAGCAATTCATCTGGTCATTCAACAACTGTTTATTGGGCTTCTCACTATGTTGCAGGAAGTCTTCTAGGCCCAAGGGATTGTGGTGAAAGAAGATAAACACTGCTCCTTCTCTCCTGCAACAGACATTTCAGAAGAGAGAGATGGATGATAATAGGTAAGTAAATATCATAGGTGAACAGAATAGTTTCAAATCAATAACAATAAGTCCCTTGTAATAAAAAGGAACTTTGAGCTGAGACTCCCCCCCTACCCTCCTGATACAGTGAGTTTGCATGTTTGCCTGAAAGGATAGCTTCTTTAGTGTTACATCAGAAAAATAGAGGATCTGTCAAAACACTTTGCTGCACAATTTTACTTCTGCAAAATCCAAGCCAAAAGGAAAATACGTTGTCAAGCTCAAATGAAAGGGCTTAGATCAAAAGACAGGAGTTGAAGATTTGAAGGTAGTCAGAGAATGTGGTTCTAGAAGTGACTTTGTAGTTTGGCATTAGAAGTTTAAATTTTACAGGATCAGTGATTAAGTTTTGTAAGGAGGCCCAAGTTTACAAAGTCTGAAATAAAGCCAGAGGGGCAGGGTTTTTAATCAATGGATAATAAAAAGTGACACAGCAAGGATAAGAACTTAAAATCCAGGTCAGTCTTTACCGAGAAGTATTAATAGTAATGCCTCATACTTGCATGCCACTTTATGTTTTTTTTTTAAGAATACAATTCACATTTTTAATGTCCTTTGAGTTCCTTATCAATTCTGCAAGGTATTGCAATCCTCATGTTAGACCAAGAAACTAAGTTACAGAAGAGTCATACGCTTAAAAATCATGTGACTGAGCCGGGTTCGGTGGCTCAGCCTGTAATCCCACGCCTTTGGGAGGCTGAGGTGAGTGGATTGCCTGAGCCCGCGGGTTCGAGACCCGCCTGGGCAGCGAGACCTCATCTCTGCAGTAAGTCAAAAAATCAGCCAGGCGTGGTAGCACATGCCTGTAATTCTGGCTACTCGGAAGGTTGAGGCGGAAGGATTGCCGGAGCCTAGCAGGTCGAGGCTGCGGTGGCCGGCAGCGGCCACTGCACTCCAGTATGGGCGACAGAGTGAGACTCCAACTCAAAAAAAAAAAAAAAAAAAATCACGTAACCGGCTCTTTTCCACAGTTTGTCATTTACAAAGCAGGGACCCAAACAACGCAAGAATTATTTTTTGGAGGGTGGGCCTCTTGTAATACGGGCTTCCCCTACTAGGTAAGTGTTCTAGGAACTCATCAACATCAGTGTATCAGCTAGTTTTGTTGCGAGGGGCTGCGTTAGGCTTCAGTTAATTATTATTGTTGTTGTTGTTTTTTGAGATTCTTTCAACACTTTTACCTTTCGTGATGATTTACACAAACTATCTTCCCACACTGTGCTGAGTGTCCAGCAGTTTTTGACCAAAACCAGCATGACTGCCTTCCATGTCCCACCCTCCTTATTCACCTAATCTCATCTTGGCATCTTTTTTTGTTTGTTTGTTTCCCCAGATGATGAAAGTCTTCAGAGGAAAAAATTTTGCTCATGTGGAAAAGGTGGGGAAGAAATGCCAGAAGCACTACCAGACATCAAAAATGATGAGTTCAAAAACTGTTTTGAATGGTGGAAAAGTGTCTTGATAGGTACATTACATGAAAAGGAGAGTATTTTGATGGAGATTGAAGTTTAAACATGTAAGAATAAATACACAATTTTTTATAAATAAATTCTGGGTTTTTTGGGGGTCCCCTTTGTGCTAAGAAATGCAGACCAGGCACTTCACAATTTTAAATGAAGCCTTCTTTGTGATTACAGTACATGCTGTTTCTGTAGTAAGATGAAAGTAAAAACTTCTGATAGTCCATAATTTTATTCCCAGTTTTATTTCATTTTTATATGGATTTTTAAAACTTAAATTTTGCCTCCAACGTACAAAAACAATCACTTAAACAAGCAAATGGGTAGAGAAAATGCCCCAGTGGTCCTGTCTACCGAACAAGCTACTTAAAACTATGGTTTGATGTGTAGTCAAGTAGACAAGGATTCGAGTTCAAAGACATGTCTGGCTCTTATTGCTGACATGACTATTGTGAGATAGACTTTACTTCACTTAATATTAAAAAGTGAAGGTGAAAGGAAGGCTTGAGATTGTGTCTTAGTCTAGGCCAGAGGATATGGAGGGCCTAACAAGTTATAACAGTTACTGTAAAAAATCATAACCAAGAATAATCCCTGTAATCTGAATCTTTGCTGAAGAATTGCTGGTCAAGGAAAAAAAAAATTAATGATTCAAATTAACTCACTTAAATTATTTTCATATTCCTTTTTGGTAAACAAAGACCTTTTCTTAAAACATAAAATTTTAAGGAATTTATCATTTATAATGGAGTAGACGTAATTATTACCATGTAACATTAATTGGAGTGTCAAATACATTTTAATTAATTTATTGGGTACTAATAATGTACAAGGATATTGCACAGAACATGAAATTAGACACTTTCCTGGCCATTGAGTGTCTAATAATAATTCAACAGATAGATACAACTCAACACTCTTATGTTAATGTGAATCTACCACCAGTAAGCGTTCTAATGATTACCTTTTTAGAATTTTTTAATTATTGTGTAATTTTTACATAGTGCAGTCCTCAATGCCCAGGCCTTTTAAGAGAGATTGCTTTATGAGAGAACTATGTTGTGTGTTAGCATGTGTTTGTGTTGAAGGTACTTAGACATAAATTTGACCTGGGATTACAGTAATTTTGTTGTCCAAAAGTACCAAGTGGAAAAAAGTTTAATCTATTAGGTGTCCCTTCCTATAATATACATAACTATGTGCTATACTGAACTGACTGGGACAGAAAAGTTGGACCTGGTCAAACTCTGTATTCTTGAGAGTATGGAAGATCCTGCCTGCTCTATTCCAGTTAGGGCTCATGATACTCCTTCAGGGTGATCATAGAGTCTGGACTCCCTTGACGCAATGGTTCACACTCTGAAGCAGTCTTAGACCGGCAGATTAATCTAATTCCAGATGAGAGCTCCTCAACTCATTAACTGTCTGGATCTGCTGGAACTTTATAAGAGCCAAAATCCTTTGAGTTTTTTTCTACCCTTTGAGATTATACTGAATTAGTCTTATCGTTCTTCTATTTGATAGCTGATTTCTTTGGTTGTTCTAGAATACTCTAAGTAAAAGCTTCAGTGGGGCCAAGAGTCCTAAGCAGGTGATACCATAGTATTGATGATAGAAAGGTCTGTCTTTGGAATCAGCTAGATCTTCATTTGAATCGCAACTTAACTATTCTGTATAAACTTGGGCAATTATTGCTCTACTCTTTGAGTCTCAATTTATTTATTTGTGAATGGGAATGTTCATATATACTTTAGAGGATATTGTGGGGATTAAATGAGAGGAAAAATATGGCACACAGCAGCTAGGAAGTACTCAAAACCATTAGCTCCCTTACATCTTGACTCTTGAGAACTTTGTCTTATAAATATATCTCCATCTCATATACCATTTCAAGTCGAAGATACATGAGAGGGAACCCCCCACAAAACAGAATTATTTTTTGGAGGGCAGGCATCTTGTGGTACAGGCTTCCCTTGCTAGGTAAGTGTTCTAGGAACCCATTGGCATTAGTGTACCAGCTAGCATTGTTGTGAGAGGCTGCATTTGGCTTCAGTAAATTTTTCCTTGAAGATTCTTTCAAAACATTTGCCCATTTCATGATGAGTGATTTACGAGCATACCTGTCCACACTGCATTGAGTGTTCAGCAGTTTTTGACCAAAACCAGCATGACTCCCTTATACCACCCTCTTTATTCATCCAATCTCATCCAGAGCAATTTTTTGTTTGTTTGTTTCCCTGGATGAAAAGAATTCTCAAAGGGAAATGTTTTACCGATGTTGAAGAGGTGAAACAAAAAACAACAGAAGCACTAAAAAGCATCAAAATTGGTAAGTTTAAAAATTGTTTTGAACAATAGAAAAGCATCTCAATAGGTGTATTTCATAAAACTAAGAGAATTTTGAAGGTGACTGAAGCCTAAATATGTAAGAATAAATATGTAATGTTTTATAAATAAATTCTGGGATTTTTGGACCGCCCCCCCCATACAAAGTGAACTTAATGGCTCGGTTTCATCTGGCTGCGTATTTCATCTGAAATTTCTAAGTACTTCACTGGTACAGTGGAGCCTTCCTGTAATGCCATCCTTGGATTTCTCACTCTAGAGCCATTGTGTAGAAAGGTGTAGAACAGAATTAACTTCCCTCAAATAGGGTTTAAGTTAAATTCACCCACCTTATCATATAGTATATGGTGTACTAGGGAATAGAATCTCCATGTATTATCTTCCAAGGTGATATTAAATTTCATTTAATTAGGATCTTTGGCATGCTAAATCCACAGTTGAAAAAGTAAAAAATTTGAGCTAACAGTTGCTGAATTCTGTAGTTAATACCATGGAAAATAATCAAATGCGTTTCATCAATTTGTTATTTTCCCATCAAGGGCAGCCTTGTCACTCACAGAGCTAGAGATTGGGTCCCTTTTAATGAATGTGACTTCTTAGAGGCAGGATTCTGAATAGACACTGTGATTCCTATAGAACAGTCTGTTTTCCTAACAGCTATCTAGACAGGATCAGTGTTGTTACTTCAAGAGTTATACAATGGAATGGGGGGAGTTATAGGTAAACCCTTCTTCTGAACTAGCTTGAAATAAAAATTAAATGGGCCTTGAGCGTTTGTGAATTGCAGTGTTTCATTGGGGCCATGGAACACTAAGTGAGACCCAGAAACAGGGTGTTAATTCAGGCCTAATCATTTAATTCCACTCTGTTATGTGCTGTATTTATTGCCCTCCTGGATCTGTTTTCTATGGCCTGATAAAGAGACAGTGATTTTCTGAAGCTCAGTAAGGGACCATTTTATTTATATCGTTAGTTAGTCCAATAAAAGCACTGGCTTCAGATTCCTGCTGTTATTTTCTGTTTTGTAACCTTGTCATTAACTATGAAAATGCTGATGGGGTTTCATCTCCCGGGCTGATGTTGCTTTAGTTGAATGGGGGCTTGTAAGGAGAGGGAAAGGACATGACTTAGATTGACTGTAGAAAAGTTAAGTTTAGTGTACCCAGATGCAAATCGACTGGGAATCAACTCAGGTTTTAGCAGCAAATATGTACTTTCCATTATTACACGTGTTAGTGTTATAAAACTTGATTGATGTTTTATAGAGTGAACTTAGGTCCTTTTATGCTCTGATTCTGTTTGTGAACCAGACAGGTTTCTAAATTTTTAAAAATCAAACATTACTGCCACTCTCCACAGAGTGAAAATAGTTCTAGCTTTGCACAGAAGGTAATGAAGTGTGGCTCCAAAGTTGTTTATGTGTGTCAGGTAAAGGAAAATTAGGAAAAAAACAACAAATGTGCCATAGGATGTCACTTTGGATTCTCTTTTCTTCTTCTTTTTTAAAAATAGTTTTAACTACATAGTTCGATTGTTTTCCTAAGAGTGCAAAGTGTTAAGGAGAGGTCTAGAATAATAAAAGGATGATGAGAAACATCTATAGAGGTCACTTGAATTACTGATATGGCAATCAGAAGATAACACAGGTGCATTAATGTAACATCCTGTGTAATTACTAGTGTTTCTAATGGAGTTACTGTGTAGTTATCCATGTAATAACAGACATTATTTCACAGCAGATATGCAATTAGTTCATCTCGTTTGTGTAGTACACAAATGAAGCAAAAATCTTTATTCTTGTTCTAACACTAAAAGGTGAGGACATTTTGAGGACTAATGGATCTCTTTACCAGATAGATTATCTTTTTAAGGCTGTCTAAAGCATACATTCAGCAAATAAATGTGAAAAATATTAATGGTAGATGGCTTGCATACCTATGTTGGTACTTAGATATTTGGAGAAAATAGCATGGTAGAAAGTTGTATTGGGGGATGTGGTTGAAATTGTACGAGCAAATTTGCATGGATGTGTATACAACAATAACCAAAAGCTACCACATTCTTACTGAAATTTAAAAAATGAATATTCATTCATTTTGCCAACAAATTTTTTTTTACACTTTCTATGTGAGATAAACAGCTAATGATTTAAGTCATGCCTTCAAGCACTGGGTAGAACCTGATGATCCCAGATATCTTGCCTCTTCCAATATGGCAGGAAGAAGTAGCAGAAAGTTCCAAACCCAAAAAGCCATCTGAAGTGAATAAAATGAGCAATCAGTCTAATTCTCTTAAGTACAGAGAGTTATACCTTTGAATTGCATGGGGATGGGAGGGTGGGAGAAACTCTGCTGTATATAAGACCATCACTTAGTACTTTAGAATTTATGTTAGACCTTTAAAACAACCTTGTGAAGTTGGTAGATCAGATATCTTCATTTTACAGATATATCTGAGTCTCAAAGAGCTGGTGTGACTGGTCTAGGGTCACTTGTCAAGAAAATGGTAGAGTCAGGTTTTCGCATCCCAGATCCAGCACAAGTCCACTAAATAAAGATTGAGAGAAGCTACGTTAAAAAATGACACCGGCCCCGCTTGTGTCCCTGCCGGTTCTAACTTTTTGTGTTTCTAAAGTAAGTGTCAAATCATGAATTTGAGGTGGAAAAAGAAGCTAAAATAATTATTAAAAAATTTTTTAAAAAGATGTGGGGAGAGTCGGGCTCAGTGGCCCAGCCTGTAATCCCGCGCCTTTGGGAGGCTGAGGTGAGTGGATTGCCTGAGCCCGTGGGTTCGAGACCCGCCTGGGCAGCAAGACCTCATCTCTACAATAAATCAAAAAAAAAAAATCATCCAGGCGTGGTAGCGCCTGTAATTCCGGCTACTTGGAAGGCTGAGGAGGAAGGATCACCGGAGCCCAGCAGGGCGAGGCTGCGGTGGCCGGGAGCGGCCACAGCACTCCAGTCTGGGCAACAGAGTGAGACTCCAACTCAAACAACAACAACAACAACAACAACAACAACAACAAAAAACCAAAATATGTGGGGAGTGTGTCTGAGGGGGCTGGAAAGAACAGTGAAGACATCGGAGGTCACAGGACTAAGGGAAGGAGGGGAAAAGGGTGTTGGCTGAGGTGCCACATTCTGGGGCTCAAGAGAGCACAGGACATGGAGGGTTTGCATAGAAAAGCTGTGGGAAATGTGTACTGAATGGCAAACAACACCCAGAGGGTAGAGGCCTTGACACAGAATTTACTTGGAAGGAAGTGAAGTGCCACTGACAGTTTGGGACAGGAGAATGATATTATAAAAATGGCTTTTCATGAGGATGAGTTAGTAATATTCAACAAAAAGTGGCTGTTGTTGGCAAAGACAGGAGTTAGGAGCCCATAGCAATTGTGCAAGTCTAAGGGAGAACCTACGACTACTTAAGAGAGTATACAGCCACAGGATTTAATAGTTCTCTGGCGAATTAGAAAAACTATTTTTTTAATGTTACAAAGTATTCAAATAAATCAGTCACAGCTGCTTTCCCTTCTTGAGAAATAGCTCCATCTTAAACTTGGCTTTCAGCAGACATGAAAAGCAAATTTAGGCAATCATCTAAAACCCAGGGCATATCCTATATTTAATAGATTCTCAATAATTTTTCTTATAATGTTGATAAAAATATTATCTAATTCAAGCAAGAAAAAATACTTACTTAGATCTCTAGCTTTTCAAATATCAATATTCTTATTAAACTAAGTTACATAAGGCTGCTTTCATGCTTCTGCGTATTTTAAATATATAAACAAAGATTAAATGAATGCTAAATTTGGAGGCCAACATAGGATTTTTTTTCCCTTTGGGAACTAAGTAACATAGAATAGAATAATAGTAAGAATAAAGGATAAATTTAGTATTTTGAATTAAATTCAGAGTCTTTACAGAGAATTTCATAAAACTTTGATATTAGCCAAGGGTTACACTATTAATTGAACAACATGCTTTTAAGATAAGTAAATCTGTTAATCCTAGACAGCCTCAGGCAAAATCCTGAGCTAAGATATATTGTCATGCTGGCTCTATAAACTTGAGCAAATTCTTTCACTTCTCTGGGCTTCAATTTTCTCATCTGGGAAATGGGGATGATAATAGTACTGCCTGCCCTCACAGATAACTATACAAAGGTCAGTCACTAATGTGATTTATCCCCCAGTCCCTTTGTGTGCCCCTACATCCTCTGGTCCCAGGGTCCTCATGGTGTCTTCTCAGTAACACTTCATTATCCCATCGCCCATGTTAAAGTTACCTGTCCTGAATTCTAGCTCATCCTACTTAGTGCCCTAATTTTGGCTAGGATGATAACCAGCTGCATGCCAAGACGTTAATGAATGTTAATATATCAATCTTCTCAGAAATCTTATTTGCATTTTAACAGGGTTTTTAAAAACCTTAAGCCAAACAGTGAAGATGGTATTAATTTTAGGTTCCTCAATTGGCTAGAGAGGAAGATTCAGGCAGGAAGAGAGGGAAGAAGGTACTGTATCATGCCCACACATAGGTAGACTCTGCAGAGAGCTCAGTTTCTGGTGGTTCCTTAGTGGCTGTCTAATCAGCACCCGATGTATGGCTGCTCCAGTAAAAAGCCTACTGCCTGGACACTAGGGCCACCGAGTGAGTCCTATAAGCATTTTTCTGAATAATAGAATATGCCACCATTCCGTTCACATTTGGCAACTATGAAGATGCCCTCCTTGGTTTCAGCATCTATGCTTCCCATGGGGTTATAGCAAAGGGGCTGCGTCCTAGTGTCTAGTGTTCCAGCTACAGTAAAAGCCGACTGGGTCTTCCTCCTGTGTTTATCAGTACAGGAACTTAATCTGCATCACGCTTCCTGCGACTGAAGAGAGCTGCCCTGCATCCCTGCGTAAAGGGCTCTTTCCTTCCAAACCAATAGTGGCACTTGCTTCCCTCGGCCCTGGCGTCTACCTACAGCTGTGCTTACTGAAGTGAGACTGTAATTTGCTACAGCATGCCAGAGTATTAATAGACAATTATTTATTGCAAATCTGAACCATTTATACTGTTTACTGGCTGACACAATGTAAAATTTTGATCCAAATGTTAATGTGTCCATGACATTGCATAATTCTGTTCCATGCCATGGTTTTTCTCTTCTAAATGAATCGAATTTGCAGTACAAGGAAATGGCATTTTTAATGGATGAATGATTTACAGCCTCAAACTTATAAGGCTATTATTTGTGTAACTAAGGGAGAATCGGCTAATTGCAATAACACAGCAAATTAGACGAGTTTAGGATTGTACTGGGGACAAATTCATAGGGAGAAAATGAAAATAACTTGCAAACTTCTTAAAGGGTAACTGAATAAATCTCACTTTAGCTTTACAGGGCAATTGTATTTTGGGGGGAGATCAGGTAACTTTGAGGCCAAACAGACTTATGAATATTCAATGGAGTAGAACATAGATAAAAATTACCTATTCATAAAGAACCATATGTGTAGAAAACAATACTTCCAATTCTCTAAATGTTTACTGAAATTGCCTACACAAATGTTTTCGGCAGTTGGGTGAAAACAAAGAGCTTTACAGTTATGTGGTTTTCATGAAAAAGACACCAATTTTAGCATATTTACCTTCTATTTGTTGAGCATGCAATACAACGCCAAGGAAGAATGATTTCCTAATGGAGATCTTCATGATTTTTCAAAATAAAAAATGTGCATCAGCAAAAATAATATTTCTTTCTTTTTGAGGTAGTCCTCTTAGGTTGTTTATATCGATCGATTCCTGTTATTTATTTATTTATTTATTTATTTTTACCTCTTCTCACAGAGAGATTGTTAAGATAAAAAGTGCCTCAACAAAGCTCTAATTAAATCTCTGAGAACTACACTGGGATGTCTAAACACAAGGACATTCAGAGTGAAGATTCTTTTTTTTTTTTGAGTTGGAGTCTCACTCTGTCGCCCAGACTGGAGTGCAGTGGCCGCCCCTGGCCACTGCAGCCTTGACCTGCTGGGCTCCGGCGATCCTTCCGCTCAGCCTTCCAAGTAGCTGGAACTACAGGCACGCGCTACCATGCCCGGCTAATTTTTTTTGATTTGTTGTAGAGATGAGGTCTTGCCAAGTTGCCCTGGTGGGTCTTGAACCCGTGGGCTTAGGCAATCCACTCACCTCAGCCTCCCAAAACACGGGATTACAGGCTGAGCCACCGAGCCCGGCTCAAAGTGAAGATTCTTTTAGTATTTTAGTCCATTCCTACAAATTTATGATGAGGAAAAAAAAAATTCAGGGGTGCTCTAAGAATGATAATAAAATATTTGCACATCGGTAGAAATTACAATTGCTTTTCAAATAACCCCTGTTAGGGGTACTGATCCCCATGCAGTTGAAAATTAGCATATAACCTTTGACTTCCACAAAATTTAACTACTGATAGTTTTACTGGTACCATTAGTAATTGGTTAATACATATTTTGTATGTTATATGTATTATATACCGTGTTCCTTTAGTAAAGTAAGGTACAGAAAAGAAAATATTATTAAATAAATCACAAGGAAGAGCAAATATATAAATTATTCATTAAGTGGACACGGATCATTATAAAGGTCTTCATCCTTGTTATCCTCACAGTGAGTAGGCTGAGGAAGAGGAAAAAGAGGAGGCATTGGTTTTGCTGTCTCAGACATGGCAGAGGCAGAAGTAGAGGAGGTGAAAGAGGAGGCAAGAGAGATAAGCATACTTTGTGTAACTTTTATTAAAAAAAAAAAAGCAAAAAACAAATAGAAGTGGACTCTTGAAGTTCAAACCTGTGTTGTGCAAGGGTCAGCTGTGTATACAAAATGACATTCTCTTCTCCAGGTATCAAGACCTTTCCTTCCTTTCATTGGCTTTAGTGATTGCTTCCTTGGTTTCTTTCCTGCTTCCAGCTACCAGTCACATCTCCTTCCAGTCTGTTCTCTACAATCTAATTAGTCATCTTTCTCAAATATATGTCTTGCCTTTCCCCAGCCAAAACCCTCCCCAGAATGATTAGGATAGAAAATAAAAACTTTAGCCTGAGATATACACTCCTTCTGAACTTCACATGGGAGATCTTGTTGCCACCTATCTTGATGGTCTGCCCTCCAGTAAAATCCACATGACTTGGAATCCTTAGGACAGGTCATGTGCTTATCTCTAATTTCAAGGTTTTTGTACATTCCTGTTCCTTCTCTCTTTGTGATGTCTTTTCCACTCTCTTTGCTTGGCTCTTACTAATGCTTCAAGAATGGTTTTAAATAACATTTCTGGCTCGGTGGCTCAGCCTGTAATCCCGCGCCTTTGGGAGGCTGAGGTGAGTGGATTGCCTGAGCCCGCGGGTTCGAGATCCGCCTGGGCAGCGAGACCTCATCTCTACCATAAATCAAAAAATCAGCTGGGCGTGGTAGTGCGTGCCTGTAGTTCCGGCTACTTGGAAGGCTGAGGCGGAAGGATCGCCGGAGCCCAGCAGGTCGAGGCTGCGGTGGCCAGGAGCGGCCACTGCACTCCAGTCTGGGCGACAGAGTGAGACTCCAACTCAAAAAAAAAAAAAAAAATTACATTTCTGTTTGGAAGCCCTTGCTAAGCCTGCAAGTCTGCCAGCTGCCCTTTTCCAAGGACCACCTTGGCTTCCCCTACTTTCTGTCACTGCCACATATAGTTGCAAGAACTGGGTTTTTAATCACCTTCTCCACTGGGATGGAAGCTTTTAGAAAGCGTAAGTAGTCTTCTTTATTGGGCTTGATCACTGAGTAAATACATGGTAAATGTGGAATGACGAGTGAGGAAAACCTACTTTGTGCCAGGTGCTGAGCAAGGTCCTGTGAATAAGAAAAAAATGGTTTGTACGTGGTCCCTCATCTCAAATAGAATAACTTATAATTAAGTAGGAGTCATATAAGAGACCCAAAATTAACAGCAGAATATGATAAGGGCCATGAGAAAGGCAAGACTTGCTAAAGGGTTTCAGAAAGTTGAGTCATTCTTTAAAATCATCGTATTTTCTTTGTTAAATGAAGATAATATTTACTTTACTAGGTGCTGTGAAGATTAAGTGAGATTGTACAAAAGGCCAAGTGCATAAAAAAGACTCAGCAAATAGTGCTGAGAATATTATTTCATGACAATGTGCCACTGTTCTCCCAGACCTACTCTACTGTGCTTCAGGTTTTATTACTCAGCATCTTACATTTCAACTATCAGGATGACATTGTTAGAGTAGGAGCCTTATCTATATATGACAAGTAGCTTGTATTTCAAATTAGGACATAATATGCTACTAAGTTCCTTCTAATATTGATTATAATTTAATATTTGGAAGGGCTGCCTTGCTACTAATAAACTTTAATTTCAATAATTTTGAAATTTTAAGGAGCCAAAGGGAGGAATCATAGCTTATACTCAGCAAGTTGTCAGAGAACTTTGTTGAATTTTAATTGAAGAACTTAAAAAAATCTGACTTGTTTATTCAATATATATTTACTGAGTTCTTGGATAGACTCTCTTTCAGTATCCACCTTTCCTTCCACAGATCTCCATCTAGAATGAAAATATGTGAGGGGGAAATGGGAAGCAGTAGCCAATTGCAATGATGTAGACAAATAGTGACACAATGACTGGTGGAAATTAGATCAGACTTTAATATTCATTGTAATGCCCATGTAGGTTGATGACCAAGTCCCATTCCTGTAACTTACATGATAAACAAAGACACCATATTAATATTGGACTCTGGGGTATGTAGTGATCAAGAATTTGGGTTGCAAAATTAGACAGGTCTGTATAACTGTGATTTTGCAGAAATTGCTTCATTTTTTTAAAATTCCAAATTCTTCACCCATTTCATGGGGATTATAAAACCTACTTTTTAAGATTGTTTTGTAGATCCATTGAGATAATGTATACAAAACATTTAACATAGAGAAATTCAATGCATGGATTTTTTTTTTTTTTTTTTTTGAGTTAGAGTCTCACTTCGTCACCCAGTCTGGAGTGCGGTGGCACACTCACGGCCACCTCAGCATTGACCTGCTGGATTCAGGCGATCTTTCTGCCTCAGCCTTCCAAGTAGCTGGAACTACAGACAGGCATTACCACGTCCAGCTAGTTACTTTTTAAAAATTTATTGTAGACATGAGGTCTTGTAAAGTTGCTCAGGCTGGTCTCAGACCCATGGTCTCAGGCAATCCTCTCACCTTGGCCTCCCAAAGTGCTGGGATTACAAAATGGATTTTTTAGTTTTCATTTATTTTATTTTATTTTATTTGAGTTGTAGTCTTACTCTGTCATCCAGACTGGAGTGCAGTGGCCGCTCCCAGTCACCGCAGCCTCAACCTGCTGGGCTCCGGCGATCCTTCCACCTCAGCCTTCCAAGTAACTGGAACTACAGGTGTGCGCTACCACGCCTGGCTCATTTTTGATTTATTGTAGAGATGAGTTCTTGCCAAGTTGCCCAGGCGGGTCTCGAACCCATGGGCTTAGGCAATCCACTCACCTCAGCCTCCCAAAGCGCAGGATTACAGGCTGAGCCACCGAGCCCGGCTACAAAATGGATTTTTTAAACATCATTTTTAAGATAAGTCATGTAATCGCTGACATTTTAAGACATTAAGCTAAGGGTGCCTATTTGAGAGAGAATATTTTTATATTATTCTTACTCAACTGAATGCCTAGTTCATACTCACTGGACAGTACAATCTTATCTTCCTCCAGACTGGCAAGGAATATAACAGATTAGAAACGTGCATTCAAAAAACAGGACTCATAGACCCAAAAGTCCTAACTAAAGCAATGCAAATAGAAAGTTTGGATTATTCCTTAAAATAACCAGCTTCCACTCTGAGTGCATGACATCTCTTAGTCTTGATTTCTTTGTTTTCAAGCACAATTGGAAAGTGGGAATATCAACAGAAAGAGAATAAGACATTTTTAGGCCCTATCACAAAGAAGCAAGGATTGTTAGGCTCAGTCCTCTATATTTAGAAAAAGCCTCAAATTAGTTTCAAGCATTTTGTTCTAATCTGTAACCACAAAAACACATTGACAAAGTTGAAAGAAAATATACATCAAATTTCAACCTGGGTGCCCATATTGGATCATAAGACTTGCAGCGCACAACATTACGAAAGGCTACTTATATATCATTTAAATATTTTTGGGACAACACAATTATCTTGAGTTAAATATCTTTGCATTAAAGGCATTAAAGTTGTTGATTTTATTCATTGAAAATATGCTACAAATTCTGTAACCCTGTTTAGATACTTCTTCATTGTTTAATACTCAGAGTCTCTAAAATTAGAAGTAACCTGGACCACTATGAGGGAGAATTTAAAAAAAAACCTCGGAATTCGTTTTTGGTGGATGGGCCCCTTATAGTACAGGTTATCCTCTCTATGTAAATGTTCTAGGAACTTACTGGCATTAGTGTACCAGCTAGCGATGTTGTGAGAGGCTGTGTTTGACTTCAGTAAATTTTTTTTGGAGATTCTTTCAACGTTTGCCCATTCTATGATGGGTGATTTACACGAACAATGTGTGGCACCTGCACACTCTGCGCTGAGTGTTCAGCAGTTTTTTGACTAAAAATGACATGACCCCTGTGCCCCACCCTCCCTTTTCACCTGATCTCACCCAGAGCAACTTCTTTGTTTCCCCAATGAAAAAAGTCCTCAAAGGAAAACATTTTGCCAATGTGGAAGAGGTGAAACAAAAAGCGTCAGAGGCACTAAAAGGCATCCAAATTGAGTTCAAAACCTGTTTCGAGAAGTGGAAAAAGCCTCTTGATAGGCGTATTGAAGGTGACTGAAGTATAAACATGTAAGAATAAATATACAATTTTTTATAAATAAATTCTGATTTTTTGGTGGGGAGGGTCCACCCTCATATCTTGATTTCTAAGGAGTCACACCCTTTCTAACACACTCATCTAATTAATGCCCGATTTTGAGCAACAGGAAAAACTACCCACTTTTCTTTTTTTTCTCCCTCCCTCCCCCTCTGACCCCCCTTTCCCCACATGCCTGCCCACTGAGTCTACCCACTTTTCATATTAAATGTTTATATTTTGCTATCACATATCATTCAAGAAGAAAAGCCATAAACAGGAGTATATCTGATAAGAGCCAGTTTTTAGGTGTGTCCAATGGAAGAATTCTGTGGGAGTTGCATAGGGCAGTGTCACTGATATACATCAAGAAGAATTCAGATTTCATAGTATTTGTTCTAAACCAGAACATTTTACTTATTATTCATAATACACGTTGCAAGCAAACACCAAAATGGCTCATTTGGAGCCTTTTTGCTTGCCGGCTAATGCACATTAACGCCAGTACACATTCTGTATTACAGAGCCATAAAATGCATTTGCATAATATTGAAATTATAATCCCAAATGTGTACTGAAAACCTTTATGAAAAATTGTTACTGCTCAGCTACTATACAGTGGCTAATTTTTAATCTTCAGTCTCTCAGCTGCGAGTGGAGATGGGGTATTCTTTAAATAAAAATCTCAGGAGTAAGAACCTGGAAACTTAATTCTCCCCTCTTTTAAGCAGCTATTTTTGGTGGGAGAAATATACTATTCAAAGTGATCCTGCTGTTTGTCGACTGTTGTCTTGACTTTTTTAGATTAGGTGAGAGTACCAGCCTTGTCTCACCAATGGGATGAGAGTTTCATAACCCCACTGGAGGACCTCTTCCTAGGCAGGGAAAAAGACCTCTGGAAAAGTAGCCAAGGTGGTAAATATTTTAGCAGAGAATACTACGGGCCACCATTCTTTTATTGCCATCTATGTGTGCAGTGCTGTGGCCAATTCTTGAATAAATTATAACAATGGACCTTCAGCCGGGCTCGGTGACTCAGCCTGGAATCCGCGCCTTTGGGAGGCTAAGGTGAGTGGATTGCCTTAGTCCGCAGGTTCGAGACCCGACTGGGCAGTGAGACCTCATCTCTACAATAAATCAAAAATCAGCCGGGCGTGGTAGCGCGCGCCTGTAATTCCGGCTACTCGGAAGGCTGAGGCGGAAGGATCGCCGGAGCCCAGCAGGTCGAGGCTGCGGTGAACGGGAACGGCCACTGCACTCCAGTCTGGGCGACAGAGTGAGACTCCAACTCAAAAAAAACCACCAAAACAATGGACCTTCACAATAACTCAGTGAGGTAGCTACCTATCCCTTATGATGAACCAGAGAGATTAAGCACTTGCCAAATCTCCCACCTTTCAGGTGTAGACCCGCATCTGTTGACTACCATATTCAACTGCTGCGTCCAACAACAGCACTAAATACACATGCTCGAATCTTCAGATGATTCCACAACCGTACTTTCTAATAATCTTCAGAGTTCTAGATGAGCTCTTCCAGAATTAACATTGCTGAGTTGCATTCCCACCGCGACTTTTTGACATACACTTTAATAAGGGGAACCCTGATGGAATTCTCAACTTGTACCTAGTGGGGCCAGAGAGCGCCCTGCATTTCCTCTACAGATTTGGTCAATCTCTTGGCCATAGGCCTCTTGCCTTTTCTCATGGCCCAAGGCAGAAATTTACCTCCTGTGCAACCTCAGGCAATTCTACTCAGTTCACCAAACTGTAAAGTCCGGAAATGTTCTCTGGTGCCCTCCCACCAGACTCTATCTCCTTCCTTCTCTTCTGTCTTTTCTGGAATGTATAGCTGCAGGCAGGGAATAAGAATATCAGAGTCAAACAGGGCTGTCCCCTCTGAATGGCCGTCTTATTCTTGTGGCTTCCTCACAAGAATCAAGGGAGATCTAGAGATAAGACAAAATAAATACCTTTCTTCATTTGTTGTTTTTTTTCATTTGGTAAAGAGTTTCCTTATTTTCCCTTCGTTATTTACTTAATTTTCATTTATTTGATTTAATAGGTATCACACCCACGTAGTACAAATTCAAAAGGTATACTATTTCAAACCTTGTTTTTTATACTGTGGAAATATGTGTGTCTTCTACTCCTTTCTGAAAAAACCCCCACAAACAATAGCATATTATATGCTATATTTTGCACCTCATTTAAAAAATTTGAGAATATCTTAGAAATCGTTTATTACAAGGGCATGTAGATCTGCCTCTTCCTTTTAACACAGATATGCCATAACTCATTTAATCAGTTTTATTTTGATGGATAGTAAGGTCATTTCTAATTATTTGCTATTAAAAATATTGCAGCAATAAATTCGTGGGCCATTTTGAAATGTGTGAATAGATCTAAGAGATAAAGTCCTGAAAATGTAATTGCAGGGTCACAGGATATGTGCACTTTCAATTTTGGTAGATTTTGAGAAATTGTCCACTATAGAGAATGCACCAATTTACACTCCTCCCGCCCCCAAACCACTAGCAGCAGTGCATGAGAATCCCTTGGCTAAACACTTTAGATCAAGAGGCTCTGATAAGAAATGGCCAAGACTTGAGAGAAGATAGATTCAGTGGAAGATTGGCGGAGGTCTGGCTTGGTAGCCAGTTGCTGGATGACTATCCTGTTCTCAGGCAAGTGACAGAAGAGAAAGAGTAGGAAACTCTTCTATCCATTTCAAATGACTTTGAAATAAACCCAAACACATGGCTCTCCTGTCTGCTACTAAAAATTTCTAGGAGGTAAATTCTGCAGCCTTCTTGGGTAAACTATTTGGACTTCTTACAACTCTTCTGAAAATCAGAACATTTTTCCTGATGTCTAATATAAATCTTTCCTGCATACATCCATTTGTGAAAAACGTGTGCTAACATTTCCCTAAAAAAATTCAAGTTCAGCTAGCAAGATAACATGATGGTATAATTTCATAGCTAAAGAATGTATCCTCCTTTTTTTTTTTTGAGTTGGAGTCTCACTCTGTCGCCCAGAGTAGAGTGTCATGACACATTCACGGCCACCCCAGCGTCGACCTGCTGGGCTCCGGTGATCCTTCCGCCTCAGCCTTCCAAGTAGTCAGAACTACAGGTGCACACAACCACACCTGGCTAATTTTTTACTTATTGTAGAGACGAGGTCTTGCCAAGTTGCCTGGACTGGTCTTGAGCCCGCAAGCTCAGGCAATCCACTTGCCTCAGCCTCCCAAAGTGCTGGGATTACAGGTTGAGCCACTGAGCCCGGCCCCCTTTTTTTTAAACAGCAGACATCCTGAGTTATTTTAGAAACCTTTAGTACCAACACAAGGGATAGTATGAGCCCTTTTATTTCATCCTATATTTGATGTAGCTATGGACTTCACGAGACTGTGTATGTGTGTGTACTTTAAAACATTGCGGTGTTCTCAGTTTCTTCTTCTCATATATTATAATCACAGAATTATGATACTTACGCATTAGACGCTGATTAACATACAACTTTCTTAACAGCATGTCCAATATCACTTCTGCTGAAGAAGACAATGTCTCTGTAACTGAGAGGCTTGTAGGTCATTTCTGAGTGTATCTTTCTTCCACTGCCTAAATCCAATAACTATTTTAGGAACATTTGGCATCCAAAAAATCCCAGCACTGCACAAATTAAAACATCTGCTTATACTTTGACACCCTCATTCTTCAAAGGTTAGTTGGATTTGCGGTTGCTTTGTTCAACAAGACTGCTCTTAGAGCCCAAGGATGCACATTTAATTATTAGGAAGATCTGTTTGACAGAACTGTGGAGGAAAAAAATTACCCTTCATATTCAGACCAGCATTAACATTTTTATAGAATGAGATTGCCTGAGAGTCAAAGAAGGGGAGAAAACTCCAGGAAAATAAATATGAATCTATTTGGTCACTGGTCCTCTCCTACTGATTTACAAGAGTCCAACCAACAACTGTTTGCTCTGTTCCCTAGAACTCATCAGCTTGCTGTTAAAACTGGCATTTCTGATTTCTGCTAAGGTTAAAGACAGCAAAGTAAACTCTGCTTCTGACAATAAATAACAGAGAGAGTTTTTCTATTCATTCAAACAGGCTTTAGATCACAGCAGACAGCTACAACCAGGTGCATTTAGCTACATTTGTCATTGCCACAAATGCAAAACCTGTGAAGAATCTGCTGCAAACGGGTTTAGATTCAGCCTTTTTCCACCTCAAATATATTCCCATCCCTAATTGCTGCTGAGTCTTCTTTACCCTCATCGTGGCTATAATAAAGGGCAGGGCCGAGGTGCCCATAGTAAAGCCGGCATCTTCTGATTGGTTTGCTTATTTATGCAAGTCATTGGCGCCAGGTAGCCGATTGTCCACTGGAAGGCTTTCTGTGTCTCAGGCCAAAGACGGGTCATCTTCTCCCTGGGCGATGCCAAGATAAAATGTGTCAAGAGGCAACCCTGGCTAGTGAGCCAACTCTTTTCTCACCAAGTCCCACCTCCAGGCCCGACCCCCAGGGTGCAGCCTTTTCATTGCCACTTCAGAGGCAACAGACCTTAGCTGTTGCACATGGAGGATGGGACTGGGAGAAGAAGGAATGCATAAAACATGCAGCAAGAGGAGTTTGGTAAGGCAGGAACCAGCAGGTGAACCATGACTTATTTGGAAACATGCAGCTGGGCATGTGCTATTTGCATGTCAGAGACCTTTGTGACAGCGCCTTGCCCAGCTGCGTGGGCGCCTCACTGGGAGATTGGTCTGAAGCAGAAGATGAATTCTCGGAGAGAGTAGTTACTTCCTACTTAATTTGTGCCCAAGTTGAGAGACAGCGCTCTCATAGGAGACCTGCTGCAGAAGAGCTGAGGGCATCTGAGATTTATTTTCCTTCTGTCAAGTGAATTATATCCACACTCGCCTTTTCAAGATCTCGCAAATTTCCTTGAAAAATGATTTAACAATTTAACAGAAAACAACAGCAAAACAAAAGCCATGTTTATGAGGGACAGAGATAAGGTTGGGTTTCAAATGAGTGACGAACCTCGTAATGAGGTGTGCTGCTTTGTATATTAAGCGATTCCTCTGCGGTACTTTTCCAGATGTGATGGAATACATTTATTTTTGTGCTCATGTGAACTGAAATAATACAAATGAGATACTAAAAAGATATCATTACGTGCAGAAGTAGGCGAAGAATTTAGCATCCCAATTCTATAAGTTAACAGCTGTGCGTAAAGCAATTCGGAACTGCTTCAAGTCTGCAGGTTGCCCGGGAACCTCTGTCTGGCCCGAATGGACTGGTGATGATCTACGTGTGAATCCTGCACGTTGATAGTTCAAGGCTACTTTATTTCAGGCAAAAATAAATAGCTTGTAGTAAGAAGTCTGTCTTTACCGAAAGCCTGCAGTATGGCTGAATACAGCCACTGCAGTAGTGCAATAAAACGGGATGAGTTTAAAACTTCCAGATGGTACCCTGTACAGTGCCTGAAATAAAATGGAGAATTAGGGTGCCCCAAGGTGTGCACAGGAAAGGCAATTACATGAAATAAATGGGCCTCGGGCCTACAGGATGCTCAAGTATGCTACACAGGAGACATATAGTACATCTGGTGAACAGATTTTATCACACACTGGAAAGCCATAAAGCACGCCGTTGAATATCGGAACGCCGTCTCACAATGACATTTTACCTGTGTTGGTATTCAGTGCTGTTTATTTTAAAAGGTGCTGTAATCTCAATGATGTGTTTTAAAAGCCTCCTTAACATTGTTTTCTACTATGTCCCATTTTGAGGGGGGCAGGTTGATTCAATGCACTGAGAGTATGGACAAATAGCCACTGTAGTCACACGAGATCATGTTTTTATTTCGTTTATCTCGTTGCTGATGTGATTTGAGTAATAGGATTATACTTGTCAGCACTCCCCATTTGGGAAAATGCCAACGTATTTTTAATGCTAGTTCCCACATCTCCTTTTTTATTGTCTGTAGCTTCACTAGAGTTTCCCTCCCCAACCGCCCCTCCTTTTTCTTAATGTTCAAAGAAAAAGCGATTTTTTTTTTTCAGTGGTGGGGGTTTGTGAGGAGGATTTGTTGGCACAGAGCCCTTTCTTGTTACTTCCTGCACAAACGTGGATCTGCTTTCTGTTTGAAAATGGTGTGCTCCTTTTCTATTGCAAAAAAAAAAAAAAAAAAAGGCCGACATTCATTATTGTTTTAAGAGTTGCTGTAATAAAATTCTCTCAGTACTTAAAGATAGTTTTAGTGTCCCTCCTAGGATTCAATCTAGCTTTGATAATTGGGTAATTGCATCCCCTCCCCCACCAATAAATATTTTCACCCAATTAAGTTTAAAACTATAATAAATTTTAAAGAATTATAGCCTAAAAATTCATACCCTAGAACCAGTATTAAGTATGAATATTTATCTTAAGCCATCAAGCAGTGCAGCCTGTTTATGTGTTCCTGTATCTCCTGTTCAGCCTTCTCACTCCTGAGAGCTGCCACCGGCTGTCTGGCTTCCCTGGGTGCTGGGAATACTAGTGTCCTTCACTGCCCACATGGTTTTTGGGCAAGCAATCCTTCATTTCAACATTCCTGCCCTTCTTTGTTTTCAGACAACATCATTCATTCATTTACTCACTCAGTTATTCGTTTTCTTATTCATTTGTTCATTTATTCATTCATTCATTCCTGTGTTCAATTAAGTTCTAACAGAGGGATTAGGCCAATGCTTGTGGTTGAGACTGAGTGTGGAGAGAGGCACAGATGGGCAGGTCGCTGCCCCCACACAGCTTACAGCTTAGCTTCCACCCCTTCCCGTTTACCCAAAACCATATGTCCAGATAAATCTCCCAAGACTTTATGACATGTGAACCCTCTATTGCACAACAGCGTATACTTTCAACACTGAAGGGCAACTAAGCAACATGGACACTGCTCCAGCTGCTCAGATGCACAATAGATGCAGAGCAGCACCCAGAAGACAGTCTAGGAGTTCACATTTCAAACTCCAGTTCACTAGAGATGCCAAACTTCCAGCACCCTCTTGTGGGAAACAGACATTCAGTGACAGCCCCCAAAGCCAGTGGATTTTGGCAACGGTAACACCTGGAACCCTGGAGCCAGAAGCAATGGCAAAAGGGCACCACTGGCAAAGCTGAAGCCAAGCTGGGTGAAGGGGAAAGTACGACCACAGCAGGAGTGAGAGAGGTGAGGAATTGATGACTAGGGGAGAAAGACAGTCAGCGAGAGAAGCTCGGTTAGGAGGATGGACCTTGGACTTTGGGATCTGCCAAAAACCTACCAGATCTCCCACCACCATGGCTTTCCTCAGATCTGCTACCTCCCTTCATCCACTCTGTTCCTTCTTCCTAAGCCAGCTCATTTATCATGGTGTCCCCAGACACCAGATGTGTTCTTCTCTGGTCACCACCTCCACCATCAAAGCCTAACTGTCTCTCCATCACCACACAGGGAAGCATGTGACAGCACTGAATAACCAGGTAGTTGTATTCTGAATGACACATTGTGGGAGAACAACTACTTAAAAACACAAAAGCAGTGATGCAGAATCATTGGGTAATGTACTGAGCTCCATCAATAAAGAATATGCCAACAATAATATTAAGTTGGTGGAAAAATTATATGATAATTAGGAAAAAAACTTAGCTTCTAAAGCTCTATATGTATTTCAAGAATTTCTGAGGACATCAACAGGATAGTTGTTTTAAAATTTTGGGGTCATATTACCGGCAAGAAAAAAAATCAGAATCTAGTGACCTTTTCTGCTCAAAAATCTTTCTAATGGAGTTTCAGATGGGGGCTTTGGTGATGGCAATCGGGATTCACCAAGAAGAAAAGTCCAAAAATGTGAAGTTCTAAGGCTAAGCTGGAGCTAAAATCAATCCGGTACATAGCTCTTATTATCATACACAGAACCGATCTACTTGATGGCAATAATACTTCGTTTTATTGAAACATTCCAGACAATTGTAATTGGTTTCAAATATTTTATTTGAAGAAATAAAAGTAATACATTTCAGAAAATAGTCTAAATGAAAGATAGGAAGAGTTGACAGGAAAGAATTTGCAAGGAAACTGTTTTGTGTCTGGATTCAGTTTTTACTATATTCAGATTTTTTCATCAGTTCTTAAACACTATACACAGAAACTGCAGGAAGGGCAGGGGAATGACGTTGGTGACTCTATGTTTTTAGGAAGCTATAAGGGAAAAGTGAGTGGAGGAAGGAGTTCTTGTTACAAAGTGTGTACCTTTGTTTCAGTGCTATTTCTGCAAGGGCAGGGTGGGCAACAGGTGCCTGCTGGCTGGTCATGCCAGTTGATGTGTCACCTGCCCTGAGGGTGGAGTTTTCTGAAAGAAGAGATCGGATCAGAGTTAGCCAAGGTTCCAGGGAGCCACCCCTAGATGGTAATCTGAGCAGGTGTGGAGAAAGGTCGTTTCCATGACAGCTGTCACTAGGCGCTCTGCCAGGGAAGCTGTCTGGTACTTAGCGGACTGGATGCAGGATGTCAGCATCTTCAAACTGCCCTGCTGTGTGAACAATCCATGAGTGGTACCCGGCTTTCACCAAGCAAGGCATTTTGCATGGTGGATAAAAAGAATGCGAATGGGTCTAACTTCTGCTGCTGTTGCTTTCTAACTGTGTAAACTTGAGCAAGTTATTTCATCTCTTGAAGCCTCAGTTCTCCACTCTAAAAAGTGGACATAAAAATATTCGTGTTTTCCTCATAAAAATCTAATGAATGAGGAGTAAATAAAATAACACACATAAAATACATGGCCTGACCTATGGTAAGAACACAACCATTTTTAGCAATTGTTACAAATAATAACTCTGTAGACAAGGATGCATGAATTAAAGATGTAGAAAAGTAGAAGGAAATGAGGTTCTCTTTGGGGTGTTACAGAAAACCATCAAAAAGCACATCAGAGGAAAAAAATGGAGGAAAGCAGAGTGGGTGTGGGAGAAATGCAGGTGGTGAAAATCAAATTAAATTGGAACCACTCTTCACCTAATGTCAAAGGGCTTCCTATCATTAAAGAGTCTTGTCCAAGGGATGGGAGTCCTTTGGGATAAGCGGAGACAAGTGGTAGGTGCAGGAGAGCAAATCAGAAACTATTCTAGAAGTTGGCTTGGTGGTAATGAGTGATGAGAATTGTATGAGATCTTACCCAGTCGTTGCTGGATGTGAGGAGAAGTGGGTCATAATTATCATGGTCCATATGGAAATAAAGATGAGGGAAGAGGGAAGATGCGTCCTGAGGGTAGATATTGGCTAATAGGAAGGAAACTAAAGTCAGGACAACTCCTGGTTGTGATCCCAGGGATGTTGCCAAAGCTGTTTGAAAGTCCTTAGAGACCAGAGGATCTGAAAAATCTCAACATGTGAATGATACTCATGGAAAGGATTTGTGCTCATGGGAAATCGGTGACAGTGAGGAACAGGAAAAACCTATTCACAAAGGCTTGGGGGAATATGAATGACATCAGATACTGGCATTCAATTATTTATTTTTTTAGGTGACAGAGTAAAATACATTTTAATTTTTAGGGAAAATAAGAAATGTAGTAAAAAGATAAGACTTGAATTAACCTAGAGATAATTCCAGAATGTTATGAAGATAAAAATGATTTAAAAACTAGCTGATGTGTCAGAATGCACTGGCAGTAATGTAGAATGAAGCAGAAATGAAACCAGACTGTAGAAATATTTCCCTGCCAATCCCATTAACCAAGCAAATCTGAGATTTGTGAGGCTTAGAGATCAACAAAGACCTTGCTATAGCTAACTCCTCAGTGCTGGGTAAAAGAATGATAAGAAATGGAATTTTCTAGGCTACAGATAGAAGAAAAATAGGAAGAGAGAAGCTAGTAGTTCATGAGCACAACCTCCATAAATACAAACTCTATAAATGCATACTACATTTTCATAATATCATTTTGCAAGAGACCTCTATTTTCTCACCTTGCTATCTTGAATTCTGAGTTCTGTCTCTTTGACTCCTCTAACACTCCCCTCTCAAAACTCAGTTGCCAGATCCACTTACCTGTGCACATATATGCTGCCTTTATTCAATACGTATTTACTAAACTTCAGCCAGGTATAGAGCTCAATGTTATGTATGCCTAATATGATCCCTGCCCTTGGAGAGGTTACAATCTGGGGGAAAAGCAGATGTGCTCAGATAAATAGATAGAGCACAAGGGAGGAGGCCAATATTTTGTACATATATATATTTATACAGTGCTTTGAGTATATGACATATGAGGCAGGAGCAATGAATTCCCACTGGGTGGGCTGAAGGGGCTTCAAGGGAGTTTAGGAATTCAACAGTGAGGGCAGGGGCATAAGAGAATGTTCTAAGAAAAAAGGAACAGGAATGAGCCAAGATGTTTTCAGGAAACAAATGGAAGTTCCGTGGTGAGGACGACAGGATAGTGGAAGAATCATGTTCCCATCGTGGAGGGCCAGGTTTGACAGACATATAATCAGTTTTACATATAACAAAGACATTGTTCTTAGAAGCATGAAGCAAACAGAAACAAACAGTCCTGGGATGAGATGATGATGGCCCTAACTGAGGCTACAGGAGAACAAATGGGAAGGAGGAGCTGAGTTTGAGAAACATTGTGGAGGTAGAATCAACAAGACTGAACAATCTGTTGGGTATGGGAAATGGGAAGAGATTGGAATCCAAGATTCTTTTCAGAGTTCCCATCCTCTCTAACCTTTTTCGCCCACATGATATTGCTTACCATTCCCAGCTTCTGGAAGCTTTCTTCTGTTTCTTTATTAAGGCAGCACTGCCCTGCTTCTCCTTCTGGTCATGAGCAAAAAATAAATGACCTTTGGTAAGAAATTTGGCTCTTCCTTCCAACACTCATCTCTCCAAAAGATGAAGTGATTTATGTGACTTGGGTCAAGTTTGAGTTAAGTAGTAAGTCTGAGCCCCTGAGACTTATCCACCAAGCTGAGTTCCAACCCCCAGGGAAAAGAAAGAGGGAAGAGATTTGGTTGCAGGTGTGTACAGATGTGAGCTTAGGGAATTGAAATGTTCCCAAGATTCTCTTGGCAGGGGAACTTAATGCTTCATTCTAGCAGGCAAAAATAGTTTGAAGTCTATTCCCAAGGTAGTGAGTCTTAAATAGAGATATGATTTGAAATGGTCGACATATAAATCTTCCTTCCAGACTTCCACGTGAAGCACACGTTTGATCCAACACACAGCAATGAGTCTTTAAGAGCTGTAATGGCCCATCATGTCAAAGGGTATTTATGGATTTACAGAGTCTTCAGATATCTGGATCTTGTGCAAGCATGATAAAAGCCCTCTGAACATTTTGCTCAAATAAATGAGTGCTTAGCTAGCTGTGTTTCTTAAATTAAATGACTCAGCCATTGTTCACTTGCTGTAAAATGCCCAAGGGCCCTAGTCTACATTTTGGAGTAATGTGCTGCAACATTTCTGTTGGAAGAACAAAGCAGTTTGGGGGCTGTAGGAAATCACTAACTTCTATTTTTGTTTTCACACTGCTAACTTAATAAGAAATATGCTGCTGAGTACAAGTTTTATGACAGGCATTTCTCAGGTCTTATCTCCAGTGGCCAACAAGGGTGATGGGAGCAAAACAGTTTCCTATTTGAAAATCTGATTTGGAACATAGTTCACTAATTTTAGGAACCAAATATTCCTAAAATTAGACTCTTAACTGATAGAACTTTGAAGCTAATGGTTGTAGAAAAGGAAATCTTGCCTGCGGAAGTGTTGAGTTCTCTCATGCCAAGCAAGGAGCTAAAGAATTTCTGGCCATTCACAAACCCTCTTCTTTGATAAGGAGAAAAATTAAGATATTATCTGTATCTTCATGAAATGCTTGTCATGAGATGGAATTACAGTACCCATTTTTATTCAATATTTGAAACAAAATATTTTATAAATTGGGACAAATGAAGTTTTCTGACAAATATCTGGTGCTAGAGCAGTTGACTCTACCAGAGGACACCCAGGCTCCCTGAGGTCTTCCACGAGTCATAAACCTAGGTGCTTTGCCTCAACTCAAAACCAGCGGCCAAAGGTTTTCTAATTTGTTTCAGGTAGGTAAATCAGGGTCCACCAGGATCATTGCTTGAAAAAATAAAAGTGCTTTTCCAATCTATACTTTTTTGTGAGATCAGTATTGGGCAAGGCTTAAATATAATGTTTCTTCTTTGGATTTGAGTATTGAAATGGGAACATGTAACATCATAATAACTATGTCTGGAACAAAGTGTGAGGGCTTGGAGAAGGCTGCTGCCACCATTATTACCACAGTGGCCCTCTCAGGTAACCGCCTAAATCATCGAGAGAGGCAGAGCTCTCTACTTTGCTGATGTGGGGGCCAAGAGATTGCAAAAATTGGGGAACAGACAGGAGAACCTGTACCTATGACCTCAGTCAAATGACCTGTCTTGCCTTTGAGTCAAACTCCCTTAGGTTTGAAGAGGGATTTGTTTCTTTGATTGTCAAGGGAAAACTCAGTTTTCTTTAAAAACCTGAAGATGGGCAGTCTCAACTTATAATTTACATATGATTTAAATAAGTAGTAATTCAGGGACACTAAAAATTTATATGTAATCAAAGGTCTCCTAGGGATCACACAGAATTCCAATTAGATAACACTGTCGTGCATTTAAAGAAAAGGTAGATGACAGATAAGACACAGTCACTGGGGCAGCAGAGAGGAAGGCATGGTTCCAAAAACATAAGGAACTCAGTTGAAAAAGCTGAGCCCCAAGTCCTCTCTAGTGACTCTTCCAAAAGACTCCAGAATCAGTGTTAGGGATTGAACAGCTTTTCAGATATATGAAACCATAAACATTTCCTTCTTGTGAAGATATTTGATCTCTAGGCAAGAGGTGAAACTCATGTGTGTCTTCTCTTTAAGTTTTCTTCAATCAGATCACTGGGGGAATGCTTAGAGGAAGTGGTGAAAATCCTTCCTTGAGTTTTCATACTCTTCCTAGCACTGTCCTTTAGTGTGGGGACCACCAGCTTTCCCTGGATTTATGGCAAAAGGCTTTGGTCTAACGGGTTATCCTTTCAATTCTGGCCACTCGACTTAATTGGATAAGCAATGGAGACCAGCTAAGACCACTGAACAGAGAAGTGGCATGATTACAGATGTTCTGTAAAGCCCACTCTGGCAGCAGTGTGGAGGGGTGAATTAGAGCAAGAAGATTATGGCAGGCAACGTATCATAGCTTTTCATATACTTCAAGAGAGAGATGATGAGAATTTCAAGGACAGTGGCAATTGCATTGGACCACCCAGGAATACTGTTATGGTATCAAGAGCAACCATGGTCCTAACAAACCTCCTCATGGCCCCAGACCATGTCATGACCACCTGGGTGGCTTCAGTGTCTATTCTGGCTTTCTTCCAGGCACTGCTACATACCTTCCTCAGATATGAGTTGACATGTCATTAGCATGTCTGCTTCTAATAGGTTTTTATGTGCATTCCTTACTATAAGAGACTTCTGGTAAATTTATAGTTTTGGCACAGAGCCATTTCCTCATCCTGCTTATAACTAAACCCAGCAAGATCATATTTACCTTTATTGCATTCTATCTGTTGTTACAAAGACTAGTAGCACAGAGATGGACACATGGTGACAGGCAGCGAGTAACCTCTCTTTTTCAGGAAGAATAAGGTTGGCAGGGGGCAATCAGACCAGTGTGGACCCATACAAGAATAATAAAATACATATTACAACTTTATACGTTGTACTGAGCACTTGTTTTGTACTAGACTCTGGGCTCAATGTTTTATGTATATTTTGTCATTTAATCTTCACAACAATCCTATGAAGTGGGTACTGTTAGCATTCCTATCCAACAAAGAGAAAACCCAGGCTTAAATACAGTTTAAGGAAACTTCCTAAAGTTTCCTAGGTAGTAGGTGGCAGAGCAGGGATTAAAATCCAGGTTCTGTCTTATTCCTGAGCTCAAGCTCAGTGACCTTGTGCCATGAAGAACATCGCCATTTCCTGTACAGATGCTCATCTATTTCTGTTTGGTCCCATGGTGTATGGGCAGACTAAACTAAACTGCAGGCATTTCTTTTGTTCCAATTAAAAATAGGAAGAGCCTATCCCAAGTCGTAGAGGACTTGCTTAGATTTCATCTGGCATTTGGGATCTGGGCCTCTGCAGTAGGGGATTTATGGAAGGATCCGGACCAGATAAACTCTCAGACCCACTACAGCATAAACCTAATCTAGGTCCTGTGAAAAAAGAACAGAATGTATCCAGCACTCATGATGCCCCTACTTCAAGGGTTGATGACTAGACCCATCCCAGTCACCTTGAAGGGACTTCCTGGCACGAACTGGTTCCAGTCTCAAATTTATGGCACTCACGGGGCAGTAGACGATCTTTACAGACTTGAAAAGAGGCTCAGGTGAGCTTTTGTACCTAGGCATTAACTACACATTAGCTCCAAGGGCACTAGGCATCCACATCTGCCAAGGGAAGTGGGTGTATTAGCCAGAGCTCTAGGATCAAGCCTTCACCTGCCACAGTAAATTGTCAGATAAAAAAGTCACTCAGCTCAAATGGAGAAGCTACTCCTGGTCATCAGTTAACTGCACTTTGCAAAGAACATCTAAAAAGTCTGATGGTGTAGAGAAAGTAAACAAAAGATTAATATCCAACATTTATATGCAAGTAATACATCATTAATGATCATTATGGAGAACTTGCTTAGTTCAAATGAGGTTCCAGAAGACTGGAAGCGTTTCACTGTAGCACCAGTATTTATAATAGCCACCCTGGGGAACAGCAGGCCCATCAACTTGACATAGCTAATATGCAAGGTAATGGAAATAAGTAGAGGTGAAACAGAGTCACACGGACACTGAATTATCTTGGGAGCCAACTTCCATGCAAATAATTAAAAACTGCCCTGATTATTAGCAGAGTGGAGAGGACACTGCCTCAGACACCTTAGGTCACATTTTAACTTACCATTTAAAACTGGCACATCATGTTGCCCTGCAGCTTAAAATCACAGCAAAGAACATTTGATACAATTGACAGAGGACATACTGAATTTGAGGATTCATTTGACTAATAAAATTTGAGGAAGGAGTTTGTTTACATGGTTTGGGAAGCAGCACGTGATTGGAGAAGAGAGTGGTTTGGATTTTAGTCCCTGTCTCAAGAGATTAATTGTGCAACATTTTAAAATTCCTTTAGCATTTTATTAGTTCTCTCAACTGTAAAATGTGGGTAGTGTCACCTAACCTCCTGTCTTATAGTTGTATAAAACAAGAAAGAAGAGACTATATGAGAGTTTTTTTTTAAGAGTATAAGACAGGAGAGGGAAATGCAAATAACCAAATGGACCAAG
This sequence comes from Carlito syrichta, assembly GCF_000164805.1. NCBI lineage: Eukaryota > Metazoa > Chordata > Mammalia > Primates > Tarsiidae > Carlito > Carlito syrichta. The sequence continues at coordinate 249,054 of NW_007043459.1, read as the reverse complement.
GGACTGCATGGGGGGACACTCTGGAAGATTTCAAAAACTGATGAGATATGCCCTCTACAAGGGCCCTTCAACTCTAGTTTATTATTACTTTACAGGTATGGAGGACTGGTGTCACAGGCAGGTCTTCCCATTTTAAAGCAAAATTAGAAATATATAGAGAGAGATTTCTTATATAGAAATTTTTTATATAGAAATCTATATATATACGTCTATATATATAAGAAATTTATGTATGTATATAAGATCTCTCAATTTTAAAATGGAACAACAAAAACAAAAGTTTCTAGAACTCTGTTTATGCAGACTGCACCCTGTTCATGGACTATTAGTCCTCTCCCATGGATTACATGGTACAAGCGTAATTGGGAATTTCATTAGCTGATTATAATAATAATTGCTAACATTTATAGAATTATAGAATAGAATATTTTTGTGTATGAGGTACTTTACTATGGAAATGAACTTTTTTCAGCTTTACTGAGGTATAATTGATAAATAAAAATTATATATAGTCAAGGTGTTCAACAAGATGATTGTAGAGGCATTCTTTTTTTTTTTGAGTTGGAGTCTCACTCTGTCACCCAGACTGGAGTGCAGTGGCCGCTCCCGGCCACCGCAGCCTCGACCAGCTGGGCTCCGGCCATCCTTCTGCCTCAGCCTTCCGAGTAGCCAGAATTATAGGCGTGCATTACCATGCCCGGCTCATTTTTGATTTATTGTACAGATGAGGTCTCGCCAAGTTACCCAGGAGTGTCTCGAACCCGCGGACTCAGGCAATCCACTCACCTCAGCCTCCCAGAGGCGCAGGATTACAGGCTGAGCCACCAAGCCTGGCAGTAGAGGCATTCTTTTAAACGTTACATAAAAGCTGGGCTCGGTGGTTCAGTTTGTAATCCCAGCACTTTGGGAGGCCAAGGTGAGTGGATTGCCTGAGCCTGCTGGTTCGAGACCCGCCTGGACAACTTAGCAAGACCTCATCTCTACAATAAACCAAAAATGAGCCGGGCGTGGTAGCGCGCGCCTATAGTTCCAGCTACTTGGAAGGCTGAGGTGGAAGGATTGCCGGAGCCCAGCAGGTCGAGGTTGCAGTGGCCAGGAGTGGCCGTTGCACTCCAGTCTGAGTGACAGAGTGAGACTCCAACTCAAAAATAAATAAAAATTAAAAATAAACGTTATATAAAGTAGTCTCAGGAAGCCCACAAGAAGGTAGTATTTTATAATCTCCATTTTATACATACAGAAACAGTGAGATTATCCCTGGTTAAAATTATATGAATTTAATGAAAACTTTATGGAAACCTTCATTTCCTTTAAGTTCTGTAGAGGACATAATGTAAAGACCTCCAACTCTCAACTTTTTTTAAACAAAATCCTTCACTATGATCATTCCAAGGAAGCACTTTCTCGAGGCATCATTCATTGGGGATTTTTTCTGTAAACATGTATAGAGCATTTGCCAACATTTCTTCTCATACATTCACTTTTCCTTAACTTGTCCTGACCCATGGATTTAACAAACTGAATAAAACTAACAATGTATTTTTGTTTGACTAGGTAAAGCAGGAAGGGCAATATCTTAGCCTGACTTAAATGTTAGAGCTAACCATGAAGTAGGAAATATAAGCTGCCCAAAGTCAATTCTGTGTAAACGTCAAATACAAGGTGACTGAACCCAGAGGTAGCACAATAATATTTCATCTTCTTGCTATTACACATTAAGACTCCACAAGAGGCCTTTCATTTTGGAAAATAATATTTAGAAGAGTCCTTCAGGTTTAAGAAAGATATCTCCAAGAAGATTTAGAAAGAAAGAGATGGACACTGACAGGTGAGGAAAAAGCCTCTATTTGTCTATTTATAGGTCAAATGATCAGGTAACTTTCTGGATGATGAATGAAACTGACTTCATTTTCCCTTTCTTCTCTCTTAGCAAGTTTTGGCCAATCTTTTTGCTTATTAGCATGACAACCAGAGAGTAGAAAGAAAAGCAGTTGAAATGCAATGTTTTTGTGGGGCAATTAGTAGAAAATGATCATCTGTAGTGATTCTTAGAAAAGGTCTAACAATGAAAGAATGTCCGATTACTTAAAATTCTTAAGCATACAGGAATCTACTGTTTCCCAGTAGGAAATCTGAGATTTTATCCCCACTCCTCCTAACTCTCATTTCCTACACTTCTGTTTTCTCTGCTCAGCTATTTCCAGCATTTTCTTTCAGCATAGAGATGAAGGGATCCCAGGCAATAGAAAACCGTTAAAAATATCAGAAGAAGTTAGCAAACCAAGTTCATTGTGAAGGGAAGTAAGAAAAGGAATTTTACCAAGGGTCAGTGTGTGGCATTCGGAGGATTCCAGTGCACATGAAGGACGGACTTGGGCAGAAGAGAAAACAAAGCGGTCAGCCCAGATGCAGAAGAGCCTCACATCATCTCCCTGTCCATGGTCTTGGGGCCTCCATCCCTTCTCTTCCTGTCATGTCCTGAGTGTTTCCCAAGGAGCCAGGGATTAAGAACAGGATGTGTGTGGCTCCAGAGGGAATCTGAAACAAAAGCAAACCAAGAAAAGAAAGCTCCCTTTATGTGCCCTTCACCGAAGGAGCATTCCTTCTGAGAATCAGAAAGAGTTTTCTTAAAATGACTTTTTTTTTTTTTGGTCTGTGAGAGGGAACTAGTCACTGAATTCTCAGAAGTAATCACAAAAGGAGAATCTTGGAATTATGACAACTTGTAGGTTTTCTTGACACTAATCATGAAAAAGGAAATGATAGCCATTAGAAAATACCTAAGAATGGATTATGCTGGGACAGAGGAAAGAATGGTGCTGGTTTTTAAAAAGTCAGCAACACACTCTCCCCTCTATATCCCCAAAATCAGCCTATGTAGTCTGTGAGTCCTCAGCTCTTTTTATCACATTCAGTAGTGTATGTATTTATAGAGCTTTGGTATGTGCTTAGGCACTATGCTAGAAGTTTCTTTCAGTGGCCATCAGGTTTTTTTCATTAAGCAAAGACATCACATTTGGGAATGAGGCTAGTGGGGTTGGGAGAGGTTTTCATGGTCCTCAAGCTTAATGCGGAACTTATATCCTGGCCCTTGATTCAAGACAAGAACTGTCTTATGCGCATTCAAGCAGTGTGCATCCCAGAGGTAGGGACGTTTAAGGTACCTCAGGTATCAAAGAAGCCATAGGTTTTTGGAAAACTTGCAGCTTGTTGTAGGCCCATATGTAATGCTCTGTGAAGAACTAGACTCAAACTAGGGAATGTTTTGCAGTTACCAAGTTTCATGCAACTTCTAATGGATTTGGAATGAGGAGTAGAGGCGGCCCAGAGCAAAATGAGCTGAGTCGGGAAAGGGGAAAATAGATTCAGAATGTAAAAGCAGGGTTCTTTGATGAGCTGAAGAACTGACACATGGAAAATGTAATGCATTATTGACAAACACGTATGCTGGCTGCAAAAATAATTAACACAAGCAGAAAAGAAATAGGAATGAAATGGAGCAGAAAGACTTTGAAAGATTGTGAAGTGGCCGCTAAAATTGCCAAGCTAATGTCAGAGAGATGATTAAAATTTTCCAATAGAACAGGTGAATAGGTACTTAGGAGAGTGTGATGTAAACCAAGAGAGAGTGGATCATTATATGAGTCTGCACTGAGGTACTAATCAGCAGTTTATGTGCAACTTTGCAGTGCACATTTTAGCAGATGGAGGAAGCTCTTAAAAGCTGATAGCTAAACCGAGTCTGACTGCCTTTCTGTTTCATAATAATCATCCCTGGAATCAGTACTTGTTCCAAGTGAGCACTACAGAATTAGTTCTGAGTATAGAATTCCAGAAATATCAATATTCTCACAAAGTAGAGATATCTGCAGAACTCCAGGATCAAGGAAGAGCGAGAGGAAGGAAAGGGAAGTTTAAGTCTTCCTAAACAAGGATACCTGCATGAACAGGCTCTAACAGGTAAGAGTTCCCAGTAATCAGAGCTCAAAAGTAAAGATCAAGTAGCAACAAGGAGAAATTCTACTGCAGGCCAAACTGTGTTTATATATGCACGTATGCACACACACACACACACACACACACACACACACACACACACACACACACACATACACACACACACACACACACATTCTTGTAGAAACTGTATTGCTGCAATAACAAAAACAATTAGATGGTGGATTGTGGGTATGTTAAAAGAGAATAATTCTTCATGATCAAAATGACTTTTTCGCTCATTCAACAGAAAAAGACTCTTATTTTTTATTTGTTGGCAAAGCCAAATTAGAAAAAATATATATCTTTACGACCATAGGAGACAAATGAGTGATACCAAATATCACTAAAAACGCTATTAATCTACAGTGATATAAAATTACCATCTCAGCACAAAGAAAGCCTATATAATCTGAATTTCTCTAGCGTCATAAAAACGAATGAGAAGCGAAATTGAGAGTAAGTATGCTTTTGAGATGCCGTTAAGAGTTACATGCATTGTTAACAAATGTGGCTAGACAGACTGGTGATTTACCTTGAGTAACAAATGTATTGAGACACAGAAAATTTCCAAAAGGGACCAACTCATTGCCCTTCATTTTGGTTGACAGTACCTTTGAGAGTGTTACTCTCCTTTCTTGAATATTTAAATGCGGCTGATTAGCCATTGACTTTATAGATTATTTCCTTCATTTACATTGGCTCATTTTCTGCATATTTCAGAAACTAAAAATAGTCTGGGGTGGGGCGAGGGTGTGGCAAGGAAGAGGATACAAGTCAGGAGTATCTTCATGTACCAGAGAAGTCTGAGTGACCTTACTAGGTGACCAGTAAGAAGCATAAAGGACTTTGGCTCCATCTCTAGGGTGCCTTCTCCAATTCTCTCTTGATCAGTCCAGGGCAGGGGACTATCAACCTAATACCAGGATTTTTCACAAGTCCCTGGAAGAGATGATAAGGGTGATGACAAGGTCAGTAACTAACAGAAAGTAGAGGGTAGTATGACAGGAAATAGAGGGCAGTGGCATTGGGCTGTTAAGGGATTGGGAGGCCAATGAGGATATAAAAGAGGAAGGGCTGAGTGAGGTTAAAAAAAAAGGGTAGGGGGAGCAGAAGGGAAATGAGTATTTCTACTTCTTCCATCTTTAAAAATTAAAATAAAAGGAAACCCACCACTACTACTAACAACAACTCTTAAGGTGGTGTGGAAACAGTATATTAAGGTGGGAAAACTTTACCAGGTTGCCATCACTAACTTCTGACAGTTGCTGCTAGCCAGCTGGGAAAAAATGAAAGGAGTAATAACAATGGCATTTTCCTTTTTGTCAGCTGCCTTCTCCAAAGATTCTAGCATTTATATAATGATACTAATGCAAGACATTCCTATAAGATGAGCAAGGACTCTTATTTAGAATCCCATTTTCCTTAGCATTATGGTCTCCTGCCCAGGGCCACATAATTAGAACAAGGTTAATTTGGAAATAGAATGGAAGTCCCACTCCAATTCATTGTTCTTTTCATGAACTAGGCCAGGCACCTTTTCCTAACTTCCCTATAGGCAGAGACTCCAGTCCTGAGAATGTGAGAATGCTGGGCATGATCTTTTATGTCATAGCAGGAGTTCCAGGGTTGGCTCCAGGGACAAATCCAGGTTTGTGGGACCAGAGGTTTAAACCTGTGGGGCACTCCTTAAGAAAAAGAATTCTTAAAAAATGAATTCAAAATTAGGTATAAATGGGAAAATTTACTTAAAATGAATAAAGAGGGTCCATCAAATCGGAAATTGCATAAAACTGACTGCTATAGTTGAATTCGTTTGGCTCCTCCAAATTGCATCTTGAAATTAGTTCCCCAGTGTTAGAGGTGGGGCCTGATGGGAGGTGTTTGGGTTTTGGAGGTAGATCATTAATAGCTTGGCACCATCCTTGCAGTAATGAGTGAGTTCTCACTCTATTAGTTTCCACAAAAGGTGGTTATTTAAAAGAGTCCAGCACCCCTTCTCTCTATCCTCCCCCTCACCACTTGCTTCCTCTTGTACCATGTGATCTCTACACACACGGACTACCCTCCCCTTTGCCTTCCACCATGAGTGGAGCAGCCTGAGGCCTTCACCATAAACAGATGCTGGTGCCATGCTTCTTGTACCACATGAAGAATCATAAGCCAAATAAACCTCTTGTCTTTACAAATTACCCAGTCTCTGGTATTCCTTCATAGCAACACAATTAAACTAAGACACCAACAGATATAAATTTCAAAAAAATTCAGGAAGTGAAGTACTATTATGTCTCTAGTAATTAATTGCCTGATTACAGTTCTATAATGCTTGTTTCCCTTCACTTTTGTCTTTATATGCTTTGATTGCCTCTGTATATGATAGCAATTGGTAATATTTTCTAGGGGAGGACAAACAAGTAATTTAGTCTTTCCTCTAGCTTTGTTGATCAAAATGTGGTTATTATTGGTTCCGAAAGTGACTTTTCACTTCATCCTTTTATTTGCAACGTCATATCTATACATTCCTCAGCAGTTTTTACCTGAAGCCAAAGCTTCTGGAGACCACTAACCCTCTGATCTGACTGAGCAGCCCCTCGCTACCCCTAGTTGCAGATCCTCACCGACCCCTCCCTTCCTCACCAGACCTGACCTGGAGAAGGGGGTGCCAGGGAGTCAGAGGTCAAATTAGTAACGAGAAGTACCTGGTTTACATGCCTGTCACTGAGGGCAAGGATGGTTCAGTATGATCACGGTGGCCTACCAGAAGAAGTTGTCAGTGCTCAGCAGATGAAGATGATTTTTCTGAACCCACTAGCTCAGCCAGCAGCCCCAAGACCATGATGGGCAAAGGCCATGATGCCCCCAAGCTAAGTTAGGCTCTTTGTCTCCTTGCTGGGATGCCTGCTTTCTTCTGCAGATATTAGCTGAATCTTGGGGAAAAAAACTTTGAGTTTTAAGCTTCTCTATAGGGTATAGGGTATACCTTGTATACCTTGTATAGGGTATTTACATAAGTTTGAAGCTCAAAGCAACTTTTTAAAGTTATTAATAATAAGCTATCAAATTTTGATCACTTCTGTTAAAGGAAAAACAATTATCTTCCTATGTTCTCTGGCATAAATATCACAAAATTGCCATAGAAAGAACCAACCAAAGAATATACAGCCAAGAAAAGTGTAGGGAAAATGTATTGTATTGGTGTGACCCACTTACCAATCCCAATGAGGTCTCTTGGGTTCCAGCAAGAACTCAAGTCTATACATGGACCATTTAAGTAAAGATAAAAGAACTCAGTGGCGATACCCCCATCTCTGAGATACCCCCAGCCCTGTAGGACTTGCTCTTGGCTTCTTGGTAGAGCTCATTAAGCAACGCTTTTCTTTTGATTAAATGCCTAGAAACCACTTAAGGTTCTCCACACCTTGAGAGATTGAATTTAGATCAAAACCCTTTAAAACAAAACCCTCAAGACTTTAAGAAATTTAGCTATAACTTTAGGATTTGATGGAGCTAATAGGGAAGATAGTGTGATATTGGAAAATTTTCCCTTAATTAAACCAAGAGATAGATATGCCCATAACATTTATATATAAAATCAATACCAAATCTGAGCTTAGCAGGGGTTGATCATTTACCAGCTGCATGACCTGTGATAAATTTCTTAACTTTTTTATTAGTCCTAGTCTCCTCATTGGTTAAAAGGGGGAGTGATTGTATGGTTACCCTTAGCTTTCAGCATCTGAAAGCGCCTTATCATAGTGCCATACATATGGTGCTTAATAAATGTGGTCTCCTTCCTGTGTTTTACAGTATGGGTTCTTGAGTTTTACAGAGTTTTCTATGCTGTCTTTTATCCTTACTAGAATGGTCCATGTATAGACTTGAGATCTTACTGGAACCCAAGAGACCTCATTGTTTTTAAGTTCTTACTAATTGCTAACTTTTGCTTCATCCTCTTCACCTGAAAACCGAACCTTGAACTCTTGCTTTCAATTCTATAGTGACTTTTATATGTGATGTTGACACTAATCCTTGGAAAAAATGAGTTGACAATGTTAGATCATTTCTTTACATAGCTTCTGATGCTCAGTCTTCCTAGAAAGCCTGGCGCTACATCTCTCAGAGGGCAAGTCTGAGGCATCAGGCTACACAATACACCTTTTTCTCTTATTCAGACTTCTCCAGGCTACACATATTTCTGATTTTAGGAGTACCTTCAAGCAGTTAGGAGTCATGCACTCACATATCCCATGGCCTATACCAAAGTCACTCGTGTCTGATCAGATTAGGTATAGTCAGTTATTTTAAATCCTTTCCTTTGAAATAGATGTTTTACTGCTTTAAAATGTTCTGATATTCAGAGATGTACTTTTCCAGACCTCTTTCTAAAGCATGGTGATTATAGGGTCTGCATCAGAACTTTGTCCTGCTGTCGGACTGGGAAGTAAAGGCAGATAAAGTAGGATTCTGACTCAAAATGAGTTGATGAAAAGGTGTCTGAGATAGTTGTTTTCAAAGGCAGAAAAAAAAGGCTAGAAATTAACAGCGAGGCACATTGGAATGTAAAAGTGATCAACATGGGCACAGAACATTTCAGCAGTGCCTTCTGAATGCAAAGGAAAAGGGTGCTATTCCATGGCTCCCTTCAAATTGATCTGTGTTTTCAAACATAAGAGACAGGGAAATGCTTGCAGGGATTTTAACTTGAGAAAACAGGCTTGTGGCATTTGCATAGCACCTTGAGTTCTTTGGAGTCAAGGTGCTGGCTAAGTTTTTCCTGCTGATAAAGGTTTTCATTGCAAAGTATACTCAATTCCATTATCTGTATGATGCATATCATGTTTCTTTGGTTTGTAGCAAGACCATTTGGCATTATAGCTATTTGTTAAAAACCACTGATCAATTATTAAGTTGCATCCTCAGAAGAAATAAATTCTGGACATGGCCATAGAACCTTATAATGAGCTAAAAATAACTTTGTCATTGAAGTAACTAAAATAATTTAATCTAACAGTCATTTTATAGGTGGGAGAACTGAGTGAGGCCCAAGTAGACTGTGTGATTGATCAAAGAAAGCCAGCACTCTTTGGCCAGCATTAACATCTGTGTGTTCTGATGTCTACTCAAAAGTCAAAATTTGACATGATAATATTTCTACACCACAATAGTACAAACTAGAAGGGATTTGGGGGCATCTATTCAAGTGAGGCAAAAACATTTATGACATTTTCTTTATACTTTATCATTATGATAAAAATAAAATACAGAGCATTAGAGAGGGATATGAATATTGAATTTGTATAAAAGCTCAAAATAAAATCTTTTCCAAAAGTTTTAATGAGAAAGTTGAGCTTTATTCCAAGTTTTATGTTTGAAATGGCTACAAGCAAATCCTGATCAAGTCTTTTTAATGATCTCTTCAAATTCTTGATAGTCACCATTGATGAGAAACTTTATTCGCACAAGTAGGTGATAAAAAATTTAAAACCATTTTTTATAGCCATTCAAAAATTTACAACAGTTGAAATTGTCTTTAAGGAATCTGAGTTCTTCTTTTTTATTTTCTTTGGCCGATGTAAATGTTGAAATTTCTTTTGATAATGAGAATGGATTTCAAATCCAGTCAAACTCTTTCATTCCAAATATTTCACAAGTGCTGGAACATGCAGAATGTGCCTGGGGCACTCGAGCCCTTACCCTACCGCTTGTGTGGATTCCATGTAAAGGACAGCTCTGCTGCAAGTGGATGCAAATATCCAGCATACATGAAGAGGTACAGGGCTGCCTCTGAGCTCTGCCTTACCAGAGTTCCCCTTGACCTCCCTGCCTTCCTATCTCCCACACTCAATCCAGACTTGGGCAACACACCTGCTCCTTAAGTGCCTGGAACAAGTCTCTAGCATCTCAGCGGACCTTGCCCACATGGGCAACAGCAAACTCTGCAGCAAACTTGTTGAGCTAGGTAGCAAGAAGTACCTTCTTGGCAGCGCTCAGTGCATTGCAAACAAGCTCATGGTGTTGACCATCTGCAGGGACTATGGAGCATGCTGTCAGAGCACTGTAGTCTGCTTAAGTCCTAGACTCACAACCAGCTCAGGACCTTAGTTACCCAGGACTCAAGGGCCAGGGATCCAGCAGATCACCATAACTCCTTCATGGTACAGCAATCAGAAAACTCAGAGAATAAATTTGTGTGGCCCAGGTCGGCAAGTGACAGTTTAGAACTAGAAGGAGATTGTCTGCCACTCAGTCTGTGTTCTTTCCCCTTTCCACGGTCTCACTAATAATTTGACCAACATACCATCCTCAAGGATGGAAATAGTGCTTCCTGAGTTGTACTGGTAGACCAGCAAATGTGGTCATTCACTTCTCATTTATAATAAATAGTAGTCTTAGAAATTCATATTATTGGGCAATACCCTCAGATCCCCTCCTGCTCTGGGAGCTTTTCTGTCCTCTCAATAATTCCTGATTTCTCAACTTAAAGAAAAGAAGAAGAAAGAAAAAGAAATTCACATTATTAGTATCCAATTGAAATTTTATTTTATAAATAAGTTAGAAATAATTAATTCTCTTACATCCAGTGTGAGATCACAGAGATACTGCGGCCCTCTTCCCCAAAGGTTCAGTGTCAGTGAGACTTGTACCACTGATCATTTTTCATCTATCACTACCAATAGAAAAATAAAAACAAGCTATTTCTTTTATCATGTCTTCACCCAACTCCATTCATTATCTGACTTTGCATATGCTTCATCCATTTCAATTCCCCTGAGCTGAGCAGTTTATGTTCTATAAAGCTGAAGCCTGCACTGAAAAACTGAAAATGCCCTTCTTCTTTCTTTCCTTTAAAAAACAAAAACTTTTTTTTTTTCTGTGTCTGGAAAGAAGTGCTGAGTGGACAACCTGATGGCTTCTGTTTATACTGTAGCAACTGCAGTACAAATCAGTGCCAGGATTCTCTTGACTTCTGCCTAGAAGAATATGTGTATTGTCCTGCAGGGACCTACTCTGGGGGCCCAGAGGATGATGTGTTCCTTGTTATCATAGGCCTAGGAGGGCAATTTGAGCCCCTCTGATGCCGTAAGAGAAAGTGAACAGAGTCAGGGTAGAGGAGTGGCACCATACCACTACACTCTCATCACAACCCACCAGCAACACATATTTATTGAATACCTACTACGTACAAAGCCATGTGCTAGTACTATGTACTAAGTCTATGTGCTCAGCCCAGTCTGGGATAGAAAAAATAATAAATATGTGTTGAAAATGTCTTATATGCCAGACACTAAATCAAATGTGCTACATGCATCATCTAATGAAGCCTTATCATGATCCAGTGAAGACTGCATTGTTATCTCACATTTACACATAATCATATGATTATTCCCAAGATCATGGTGCCTCTATGTAAAGATTCTACCTAATTTCCTTAGCAAGTACTTCTTTCTCCATTTCAATTTCTTATTTGTTTTCTTAATACTTTTAAAAAATGTGTTCATTTGTTGTTTTTGTTTTTGTTGTCTCCCTCACTAGTATGTTATGCTATATGTGGTTAGAGGAGGTTTGTCTTTTATTTCATTGCCTGACAGAGTACCTGGACACATAGTAAGATCGTAATATGTTTTTGTTGATTGAATGAATAAATAAATGAGTGAATGAACAAAACTGAGACAAAGAAGTTAAATGCCTTGCCCAAGATCATAGAACTAGCGACAGAGCCACGATTCGATTCCATACACTTAAGCACGTATGTATTCTCCTAAATATATAATAGGCCTGATTGAGATTTGAGATGTAGACACAGAAACCAGTTCAGAGGATTCAGGATACCTACAGCTGAAAAGCCTTTTCCTCAAGTATAGTCTAGAACTGCTTCCTATTTTAGAATTTGGTAAATCCTCAGCTGAAAATATGGTGGGATTGCTGCTTGATGTACTGCTGTCCACATCACCCTTTCTTGGTCATCTGTTGATTTCTTCTCTCTACTTGTCTTTACCACTCAGTGACACTGGATATTGTGGTGATTCCTTGGACACACTGGAAAGTAACTTGTGTAGCCCGTATGTCACTTTCCCCAGTGGAATGCATGGGAGGCACTCATGAGCTGTTTGAATCAGCCGACAGCTGGAGTCAGGTAGACCTGTTCACAGTCCAAACCCCACTTATTATCTGACTTTGCTCCCAGAAGCTACAGATCCAGAAGTCAGTTTTTCCATTGATATTGGACCAACTGGATGATTAGCAAGAGTACATTGGTGAGGGGATGGGCTGTCTTGTAGAGCTTTCCACTCCTCCTAGGCTGAGAGAAAGAATCAAACATAGTGCCCAAGGCTTCAACCAGAATAGGCATTCAACAAATATTTATCACATGAATGAATGAATTATTGTCTGGAAGACTAAGTGTTTTCCTTCATTAATAGTTAATCTTTCCCTTAACTTATCTAAGTTCCTTCTGTGAGAAATTTTTAATGAGAAACTCTGACTCATAATGTTGTAAATACCACTGTTTCTATCTTTTATAGTTCAATTATTACATTAAGATTATAGTGTCTCTTGCCACTCTTTTTTGAGAGCAATTTCCCAGGGACAGTGAGGCTCCAGACAACCAGCTGCTTTGGAATTCATAAAAACAGTGATATTCTAAACTCTACAGATGAAGCTCACCAGAATTTTTTTTAATTAAAAGAGTAGCAGATGGAATTTATTATCTCATCTTGGAGGAGTAGTGGTGCAATCCCTTTCTCCATGTGTGAGATCAAGGAATTTCCTGAGTTGTGCATGACTGTGACTCAATTTTCATACTCAGGCCATGGAATATTCAGGGATGTTTTCCATCTCTATCTTCCTGAATGACATCTCCACATCATTTACAATACATTTCTCAGGTTTTCCATTAAAATCACATTATTCGGAAAGAAAGAAGCACTGGTGTTATCAGTGGTTAGCATGGAACCTTTGTATATTTCATAGCTAAAGTTTTTACATCTTTCACCAAGGTTTTCCTTCTCTCTCTCTCTCTCTCTCTCTCTCTCTCTCTCTCAATCTCTTTCCACTCCCTCTTCTTTAGTTTGTTTTCCTTCTTTCCTTCCTTCTTTCCTTCCTCCCTCCCTTCTTTCCTCCCTCCCTCCCTCCCTCCCTCCCTACCTTCCTTCCTTCATATGTCTACTTCTAAATCTCTGGCAATTCTCTTCAATATATATTGACAACACTATTATGAGGCTGTGAGTTTTCATCCTGAGGGGATGCAGTAGAATTTTCACTGAGGCAGCATCCTGGTGATATTATCCTGCCAGTTGAGCTGGGTCGTAGAAGAGACATAGCTTGGGCTACATAGCGAGACCCCTATCTCTACAAAAATTAAATTTAAAAATTAGCCAGGTATTGTGGTGTGTGCATAGCTACATGGGAGGCTGAGGCAGGAGGATCACTGGAGTCCAGGAGTAGGTGACAGAGTGAGACCTGTCTCTAAAATAAATAAGTAAATAAAAAGAGAAAGAGATGCCCTTTCCCTTTATCATCAAGATAGTTTAGCGGGTTTTGACAGTGGGAATTGAGCTAACTACAATTGGCTTTCAACCACACACATAAAGTAACTGGAATGTCTCTGTGGCCTCATCAGTATGTGCATTCAAATAAGGTTCCATTAACATGATTATCTCAAATTTCTCTCTTGTCTCCACCCTGTTCCAGCCTCCCTGCCAAGTCCTTCCAATGTATTTCTGAAAGTCCCCAGAGAATGTCTCATCTCACACACCTGTTAGTCAGGTTCCCAAACAGCCCCACACTTTCCTCTCCTGGATACTCCACTCTTGCCAGGCTGGGAGGAACCTCACTGGAGTGACAGCTGACAATGTCCATGGTAAGAACATGTAATGCAGGTGACATCTCCCTAACCCACCAATCTTCAGGGAACCAGCTCTGTCTGGGTGCCTCAAAGCAGTGGGGACAAGGTCCGCACCCCAGTTCTGTGCCATACTTCAGTATGTACAAGAATGGCTACTTTGGGGCCCAGGTGACAATATCTCTCATGAGAATAGGTCCTTCAGCTTCTGGCTCTTACCCTCTCCCTAGCAAGTTCAAGAGATTGCAGACAGACACTAGACCATATCTTCAATTCTCCATGTATACGTCACCCTCTCAAAACTGTGCAAACAAACAAAAATGAATAAAGGAACCACCACCACCACCACCACCAACAACAACAATACACTCTCCTTGCCCCAAAACCAAGAGTTCTCATGAATACCGACTCATGCAAAGTTGACATGGAGTGGCACTACTCTACCCTACCCCACAAGCAGCCACATTCTGACCTTGGTCTGTGCTTACCATCATGCTACTGTTCACAAAACAATGCTCTATACAGAATCCCACTCTTCGTAGCTCTGCACATCCTGCTGGGTAATCCACCCTGCTGCTCACTTCCTGTATCCAATACACACTGTACAGTGAGCACTCCTTGTCTCCTTCACTTGCTCATTCAGCAGTTCTGCTGGTATCAGTTAGCTCCAGCCAGTCATGTTATCCAACAACCTCGCCCAAACTCAGTGGCTTAAAGGAACAATCATTTATTCTTCTTCATCTATATAGGTTTGGCTGATCCAGGCTCAGTTCAGCTGGACTTGATTTCAAGCTACAGATTGGGTCCAGATCAGCTCCTTATGTTTTCTTCACTCTCTAGACCACCAGGCTAGCCACGACATTTTCTTCTCATAGCAGAAGCACAAGAAGAGCCAGTCCAACTGCAAAAGCACTTTACCAGGCTCTGTTTGTACCAAGTCTACTCCATGCTGTTGGTTTCACCTAGATTTCTTCTCTCCCTAGGCCTTAATTCCCATTCTCCTGGGTTCAGACTTCTCTCCATGTCCTAAAATACATTTGGAAACAATTGTGATACTTTGCAAATTCAAAGAAAGACAAAAACAGAGGTCCTTTTCTACCACTCTTCTCCTTTTTGCTCACATGATGCATGTGTTTGTTTATATGTGTGTGTATATGTGTATACATACATGTATGTATGTAGTATGAGTTCATGTGTATACACATGTGTGCATATATATAGATATACATGTTTATATGTCGTGTGTGTGTTATTACGGGCGATGGAGTAGAGGGTAAACAAACAAAAACAGCAAAGATGTGTGCGATGCTTGCCCTCCTAGGTAAGAAGGGCTGCAACACTGTGTTTGGGCACCTTCTTGCCTCTTTTGTTCTGCATTCCTTTTGCTCTGAAATAGTCACATAGAAACTCTCTCACAGAGATAATGACATCGTTTTTCGACACATGTTTAATCTTTAAAGTCAATATTTGCAGAAAACATAAGCACAGCATGATGTTGCCTTGGAGTTGTTGATTAATCCCTTTCTGAGTTTTCTTTTCTTTTCTCTTTTTTCTCTTCAGCTGATCATTAGTCCTGTAATGGTGTGTATGTCTCTTCGTGTGAGTATATTAGCATACTGCCCCAAAGACTGAGAAGGAAACCTTTATTCTAGATTAAGTCACACGGGCTTCGTTCTCATCCAGTGCCATAATCTGTAAGAATGGTTGGAATGACTTCACCCTGCTTCCTTGGGAAACAGAGGCCAGGCATAGATGTCTGAGAGATGTAATGATAGCACTGATGTCATCTCCAACCTAGATATGCCAAAAATGTTTGTCACCTGTTAAAGCAGATAAAATTTCACCATAAAGTACACAGTTCTTTGACACTCAATTCATTTACAAAGCAAAGGAGATGCATAGTCACAAAGAACGACAAATAAGAGTCACACTGTGAGCTGGTGGGAGCCCTAGATGACCTCTAGGAATCTCTGTTCCTCAAGGCACTGAAGTCCTCTCTTGAGGTGGAGCACAAGGAATCTTGCTCTTTGTGCTAACTCCCTTCCTTATCCCACACTGGCTTTTAGAAGGGGACAGGGAGAATTGAGACAATATCAGGAAAGTTGCTTTGTAAGAGAAAGGCTAACCATTTTCAGTCTCCTAACAATTTTCCATTTCTCCTTTCTTGAGGTTTAAAAAAACTTTAATCACAAATCCACTAGACCATTGGTTTTCCAACCCATCGCTTCAACATGCAATCAAGAATTTTCATTTTTGTGTCTGTTTATATGATCACTTCTGTAGCCTGCAGACTTTCAGAGAGATGTAACATTGGTTTCTTTCAACTATTAGGTCTTTATTCTATTTTATTTTCATTTCCAAAAATGTAAAGTCTGAATGTCTTAGCTTGGGATCATTAAGTGCCGAGAAATTAGCTGAATAAAGTGGCTCATAGAACTTGGGACAATTATAGCTTCTTGCGAAGCCAGAAAGGAGAACTTCTGAGTCAAGGTCATTCAGTAAACCTCAGATTCAATGAAAATTCCAATAAGTTTTATAAAACCTTTTTGCTAGGCAAGAAGTAAAAAAAAAAAAAAAAACCTTACAAACCATTTGAAAAACCTAAAATTCATCCAGACTTCTCTGGGCAAAGGCCTTCACCAGGTTTCTGCCTCTTATGGGAAGCCAAGCATTACATGTCCATTGACCTTTAGCCCTCTCTCTTACCTACCCAGAACTGAGCCCAAATGCCTCACAGTCTGTCTGTTTCAGATTCCTCTGTGCCAGCATATCTGTTAATGTCCCAAGCGGCTTCCTTTACAGCCGTGTGATCATCTGTGTATTATTAACTAACCGCAAATTAAAGTCATTACTTGGTGCTTAATTTTATGTAACATTTCTTTGTAATGTGTACAAAAGAAATTTGTTTTTAACAGGAGTTCGGTAAATAGCATGTACCATGATTAATTAGAAAATATAATGGGTCTGTTGATTTGAAATTAAATTCAGAGCAACAATTTGCTTTAAAAATAATTTCTGAAATGATATTTCAAGGTGTGTGAGTCTTTTTTATTATTTTTATGAAAGCATCCTACATTGATTGTCCTAATGCTTTGTCTCTGATATCTGTTGGACCTTACTGGTTAGAGAACTCACTTTTATTTTTTTCAAATCTATAGGCACTCTAAGGGACAGCACCATTCAAACAGCTATTTTAAATCCTTTTGAGAACAAGGTAGAATGTAAATGAATAAACTAACAATAAGCAAATCCTCAAATACTTGGAAGTCAATTATATTTCAGCATAGTTCACGCCCCTCCAGCTACTGTGCTCTTTCTCTTTTTCTTACACACTACAGGGTATTCTTGCCTCAGGGCTACTACATTTGTTCCTTCTGCCCGGATATCACTCCCCCGAGTCTTCATGTGGCTCACATCTTTTTTTTTTTTTTGGAGTTGGAATCTCACTCTGTCGCCCAGACTGGAGGAGTGCAGTGGCCGCTCCCGGCCACCGCAGCCTCGACCTGCTGGGCTCTGGCGATCCTTCTGCCTCAGCCTTCCAAGTAGCCGAATTACAGGCATGTGCTACCATGCCCGGCTGATTTTTTGATTTATTGTAGAGATGAGTCTCGCTGCTCAGCGGGTCTCGAACCCGCGGGCTCAGCAATCCACTCACCTCAGCCTCCCAAAGGCGCGGGATTACAGGCTGAGCCACCGAGCCCGGCATGGCTCACATCTTAGTTAGGGACTTCTCTGATCATTCAAGCTAAGGAAGTTCCCTGTCCCAGTTCCTATCACACCACTGTGTTTAATGTTTTATTCATTGAACAAGTCACTCCTGTGTTATCATCTGGTTGTGTGATTGTTTGTTGCTTTTCCTCCTATAGAATGTCAGATCTTCAAAAACTTGTCTGCCATGTTCTTCCTGCATCTCTAGCACCAAGAGCAATGGCCGGCACATTAGTTGGTACTTAATAAATTTCTGTGAAATCAGTGAATCGATTGCATTGCTTTCACAAGCCAATACTTACTCAGGCCCCTAACGGGAGAGAAAGTATACTTGGTTTTCATCGTTTTCTTGAAGAAACAGAAAGAGAAATTCAGTATTTGTTGCATAGGCATGAGATACCTTGTGAGACACTGAAGATTTAAAATATGAACAAATTGATGATGGGGAAGGCAGGAAGTAAATGTAATTAATTGCTTAGTTTGTGGCAACACCAAACACCAGCTGAGAAGTGAAGCCTTCGATCAGTGGCACCTTCTGCCTTCATGAACGCAGCAAACCAGTTCAACTGTTTCTATTAAAATGACTCAACCAAGCTACTTTTTTTGTTGATAACAAATTTAAAAACTGAAAAAAATCTTTCAACCTTCATATATTAAAAACTGGATTCTTAGAATTGATGTGGTGTCTCTTCAGGTAAGATGAGAGTGCATGTGATATCACTGTTTCTCACCAAGAGAATAAAAATTAAGAAGTATAAGTTTCCATGTTAAATGTTAATATATATTTCAGTTTTATCCTCAAAATATACCAAAGTCTCCCAGAGTCCTGTGCCTTTTAAAGCTCTTCTGTAACTCTTCTTCTATATTAAGTCTGTATCAAACCAATGGAAATTGGCCTAGCAACATTCATAAGATTGTATTTTCCAGTTGTGAGTGGGTTCTGGAAAATGTTTATTTTCTAATTTTTCTCAATGTGCTTAGAGTGAATAGAAGTCTAGGTGTCTGGTTGTGCAATGAGTTGCAATTGCTACCTGTTCAAATTTCAACTCTGTCATTTACTCCTGGGCAAGATACTGATTTTCTCTGGGTCTCAGTTTTCTCATCTGCAAAATGAGCATAAGGTAATTTGTGTATTAAATGCGAAGCATTTGTATTTATGTAATCACAAGTATCCATTCTTTCACTTTTTACTTTTGGATTTTAAGGCATAATCTAAAGAGTTAGCCTTAATCTCGGCTATAGATTAATTCACCCAGGTCTTCTTTTCCCCCTGGTATTTTATATGTTTGTTTTTTTACACATAAATTTCTCATCTATTTAGAATTTGTTCTAGTACAAAGAATGGCTTCAATTTTATTTCTTTGCATATAGCTATCCAACTATCCTAACATCGTTTATTAAAGCTTTTATCTTTTCCTTACTAATTAGGGATATCACTGTTATCATATATTAAGTTTTCATATGCAATTAGGTCTTTTGAGTTTTCTATTTTTTCTTTCATCTGTTCATTCATTGATAGAAAACTATTTTACTTTTAAAGGTTTATGATATGTTTTAATATTATACTATTGGCTCCTCTTTTTGAGGCATTTTTCTAGCTATTCTTGCATGTTTATTCCTCCAAACATAGTACATAACCAATTTTTCTAACTCTAGGGAAAAAACCTGATAACTTTTTATAGGAATTGCTTAAATGTTTAAATAAACATAAAATAATTAAGATATTTTTGATGTTTAGTTTTTCTTTGAACATAGTTTACCTTTCAAATTGCTTAATCTAATTTTGTATCTCTGTTAGTATTTATAATTTTTCTCATATGAATTTTGAATATTTTGCTTCAACTATTAGGCATGTGATCTTTTATTCCATTATATATCTTAATTGGTTTTGTTTGTATGCACTGACTCAGGAATTGTGTTGTTATGGTATTATTGGTATTGGTATTCTGAAACTGTTGTGTATGTAGTGTGGGACAGGGCAAAATGTACATATATTGGTGTCATTGAGAAGTGAAATTTTCAGCACAGGTAGAAGTAGAAACAGCTGTAAGATCAATAAGGTAGTTCCTAAAATAAATCTGAGGTATCAGTATTAATTCATATGTGTTTTATGTTTAAAAAGCATATATTTTCTAGTTCTGTCCACTAAGAAGGCCTAGAAACAATGCCAAATTAATATAAATGAGTACCCCAGAACCCTAATTGTCTCTAAATACTATTTTCCACCAAAAGGAACAAAACCTCTTGAAAAGGGATGGCTGATTCCAGGTATGAGGCAGAAAGTTTATTAAATGAGTCTGGAATATCTTGTCATACCAGGTAGCAAGGAAGCTATGAAAAACTACTAGAGTTCTATCCAAAAAGGATTCAACTGGCCAAAGATGGGATAATTTAAGCATCAATGGGATGATAAATGAACTGAATTGAATTGAAACTTATCAAGTTTATTTAAATATAAGTTCAGTATGATACCAAAAATCTAAACTCATTAATCATCTTTAAAGTTTGCTAGAGAACCAATTCATTGTGTTAAAAAAAGAAAGAAAGAAAGAAAACTGGCCCCAGAGTTATTAAAGAATCAATGGCAAGTTTCTCTTTACAGAATTTGTTCAGATAATAAATGAATAAGGAATGATAGAATTAGGGCATCACCATTTTGTAACCTTCCAATGAATTAATGACTCTGGATGACAATCACCAAAGAGAGACCCTCAGACATTATGTACCTACTAGCAGGATACCACATCTGCAGTATTTTTGAGAAAGCAATTAAACCTGAGTCTGGTCAAGCCTCTAAATCTAAATACCAATTTACTGCTTACAATGACAGAGAAACACATTAAATAACATCACAGGGATACAGTCAGCAGACTCCAGACTGTGGGAAATTCCAGGACAGCCTATTGCTTCAGCAATAACAAAAAAACAAGTTGTGAGAGGGTGAGGAGAGATATGATTGGGAAATCTATAAATTGTTTGCCATGCAAACTTATTTAAAATACAGAGCAGAACCACAGTCATTTTCTTAATAATATCACTTTTTAAAATGCAGAGCAGAATCACAGTTATTTTCTTAATAACATCACTGTAAACAGACTGGATTTCAGAGCTCTTTGTTTGTCTTGGAAACTTTTGAAGAGTTAACCATTAGTGGCCCTGCAGGCTTTTGTCTTCCTCTCTGGGCTCTCCTGCACTTTAGCAAGGAGGGGGCAATATGTTAGTTACAATCTATGCTAAATTAATAATGTGTGGCTGTACATGGCAAACCCTTTCCACTTCCTCCCACAGGGTGACTTGGTTTGTTCTTTATCTAAAGTCACTGAGTCATTGAGTAAGTTATCAAGCACAGAGTATGGAGGGGAGTTTCCATGGCACATAATTTCCAAAGTGAAGAACTAATGAACTTGGAGCTTAACTTTTCAGTCCCTTCTTTGGCTGACAAGAGAGAGGTATGCTAACAATGGAGCTCAGATCCTTAGTTCATTGATACATCTTTGTAATGTACTCGGCTCCTTTGATTAAACAGTGTTGGAAAAATAAACTCTGAGTGGGGAAGAGAAGTTACTTTATTATACTGATGGGTACTATAAGAAGCCAATCAAAGCAGTGGGCAGGGCCCCTTTCCTCTTGAACCTCCAAGGATGAGTGCACTCCTGTCAGCTATATAGGCCAAATGAATTATGACCGGGTCAGAGAATGAGAAGACCTTCACCCAGACTTGTGGACAACTTCAGATCTTTGGATTCTCAGCACTGTTACCTTTGTAGTCAAGGAAGTTATGGGGAACTCAAGGTTTAAGACTCCGTTGTCTGGCCAATGTAGTAAAATAGCATAAGCAGCTGATCCTTTCTAGGTATATCATACAGACATCATGTCCTTTTCCTCCATGGATTGGAACTATAGACAGCCTTCCCACTGGTGCTTAGTCATGTCCCAAGAGCAAGAAGCCTTTCCCAGAAGATGGCAACAATCCGTCAATCTTTTTTTTTTTTTTTAATTTTTTAATTTTAAAGATGTGGGATACAATTCAGAGTTAGGTATAAAAATATTCATTATGCAGGGACCCTTGTTGATGAGATGTGCCCCTGTCTCCCCTGGTGAATTCCTACTACTGCTAATCCCACCGCCCCCCACCCCGGCACTTTCCTACTACTGCCAATCCTTTTCTTACAGAATTATGATAATTGTTCAAGGTCCTCTTGTGAGTGAGAACATGTGATACTCAGTTCCTTGTTTCTGTGATAGATCACTGAGTACTATAGACTCTAAGTTCATCCAAGTTGCTGTGAAGTTCATAATTTTGTCCTTCTTTATGGCCGTATAATATTCCATCATGTATATGTACCACATTTTTTTAATCCAGTCCTTTTTTGATGAGCAGCATAGCTGGTTCCATGTTTTTGCTATTGTGAACAATGCTACAATAAACATACATGTGCAGGTATCTTTTTTATAGAGTGATTTGAGTTTCTATGGGTATATTACCAGTAGGAGGATTGTGGGGTCATATGGAAGATTGATTTTTAGATCTTTTAGGAATTGCCAAACTGTTTTACACAGAGGTTGTATTCGTTTACACTCCCACCAACAATGTAGAAGTGCTTCCTTTTTCTTACATCTTCTCCAGCATCTGTTGTTGTTTGAGTTATTGATGATGACCATCCTGATTGGAATTAGGTGGTATCTCAGTGTAGTTTTAATTTGCATTTCTTTGATTACTAATGAGGCTGAGCATTTTTTCATGTATCTGTTGGCTGCTCGTATGTCTTCTTTTGAGAAGTGTCTATTCATATCTTTTGCCCACTTTGTAATGGGGCTGTTTGTTTTTTTCTTTTTGGCACGTAATCAGTCAATCTTTAGTTGAGAAGATAGTTGCTTCCCAAACTTATTGTTGGAACCAGTTCTGAAACAATTTCAGATCCACGTGCAAAGCCAACCATTGCCGTGTTGCAGCAATCGCTCCAGGATTTCTTGTCAAGGGTGGAGCACGTCTCTCACTAGTGGTCCGGTAACCTCTCGAGTTTAAATTTATTTTGACAGTTGTAATATTTCCATGAAGACAGGAGCATTGCTAACTTCATGGCTAACCACCTCTTTCTTGTTGGGGCTATCATTGTAGAGTCAAGGGAGAAAATGTGCAGAGTTCCAGTAAATATCAGGACATTTCCATTCTCCATCAGACCAGATCAGATCAGGTGTGTACATATTAACACGGCCATGTAGCCCTGACATTGTTTTCACACTAACAGAATGCTGTGTTTTGAAGCCATTTTTTCTTATCAAATTGCTAGAGTGGATGGAACCATTCTAAGAAGGAGTGGAGTACATGGTGTAAGTTCCTCTTCCTGACTACTGTTCCCAACTAAATCATCATGGAGTCCCAGGTCCTTAGTGTTTCAG
This sequence comes from Carlito syrichta, assembly GCF_000164805.1. Taxonomy (NCBI): domain Eukaryota; kingdom Metazoa; phylum Chordata; class Mammalia; order Primates; family Tarsiidae; genus Carlito; species Carlito syrichta. Next base: position 226,109 of record NW_007043459.1, on the reverse strand, counting down.
TTCCAAGACACTGAACTTGGCTCATTTATGAAGTCTTTGTGAACTTTTGTGTCAGGACTACGTACTTGGTACCTGGAGCCCACAGTCTGGAAGAGATAGGCCCACTTGTGTCCATCCAGGTAGAAGACTGCACTGTGAACTGCAACCCAAAGTTGGCGTGGCTGAAGCCAAGTGGGTAGCTGTGGTGCATGAAGCACTGAGACTGGGTCTGCTCTTCATCCTTCCAGTGTCACTAAGTCCACTTGCTGCCCCAGGCTGACACTGAGAACACACCCCAGTCAGTGCACAAACACCCCAGACAAGAACCTCGTCAAACCAGTCCAGGCTCTGCCAGTCTGGGGTGCACATCTACCTGAAACCTTGAGTCTCCACATGGTGACCTACCAGCAACAGTGATAGCAGAGCAGGGAACCACTGCCCACAACCTCATCTCAGGAGCCCCAAAACCTGAAAATTAACAGACTTATAATGAATCAATTCTAAGGAATGTGGACCTTTTTTGGATCCTGATTCAAGCAAGCAAACCATTCAGTTATGTTTGGTGGTGTTTTAAGGAAAGCAGGAGCAGCACAGTGTCCAAGGAAGTAGATGGGATCTGCTGGAGATCAGAAAGAATAAGAGTTAGGGTGAGAAGCTGGGGAGGGGCAGGTACAGGCCAAATGAGCTGATGTGGGGCCTTCCCACCTGTGTGATGGCGCTTGTCACAACCTCATTTATTATCCGTTGTCTCCGATCAGCCCCTCAAGGAAATATTTTAGTCTAAATAAAATCTCAGAATAAGGATCCAGGAAAAGATTAGCTATATTAAACTGTGCACTGCAATTCAACTAGAGATAAAACAAGAGAGAAAGGAGACATATCTCCAAATTCAATTCTCCTATCTTCAGTTATGTTTTATGGAGAACTTATGTCATTCACAAAAGAGATGTAGTTTCCCCAGGGGAGACAGCAGGTGTACATTTTCTCTCAAGGTTATTTAATTGCTGTCAGGAAGACATATGATTAACAAAACCAAATGCTGGAAATATGAAGTATAGACAATTTTAGAGTTGTTTATATAGTTGATTACAGTATATCACACATTGTGTTTATTTGCCATAAACCTGCCTATCACAAACTGTTTCCACACCTGTGCGTCTGCACTAAACAGTCTACTGCTTAGCTATGTGTAAATCCCCGGCTGTGAGAGTGGCCAGCAGCCAGAATGGAAGGGAGCTTCTGCTGGTGGCCTTTTGGAGTCTCTGCTGATGCACCAGCTTCACTCCAGGAGTTCGACCGCCTCAGTCTGGAACTGAGGCCTGCTGAGGTCTGCTGACCTGTAGTGTCCCCTGCTTTGATGAGAGCTCTTTGAGCTCTCTGGAAGTAAATCAGTATGGAAATAAAGGGCCGTTTGGGTTCCTCGCTGTCCTTTATGAAATTACTGCTCCAAGTGAGGACCACCGTCTGTCATTTGCATGTTACTATTCAGAGATAAGCACAGAATTGAGAGGAAGCGCTTAGAACTGTTGAGAGCCATTTGGCAGCATGCGTTTATGCTTGTTGAATCTTAAAATTTTAAAAAGGGACTTAAATTTTATATGTATTGGTTTTTTTATTTCACTTTAAGTTAGTTTTATTACACTTTGCCGAATATCAGTCTGTGACAGATTGGAAATTAAAAAAAGAACGGATCCTTCACCACAGATATTTGGAGAGGCATGGCTTTAGAGTGATGGCTCCAGAGTATGCTACATCTCAGGGCTTCAGCTTGACACTCTGACAGTCCCAAAGGGACAGCAAGTGTCAACAAGGTGGACCCACAAAGATGAAAAAGGTCCCAAAAGCTCCCTCAATGGTGAAAAGCAAACCTCGAATCTATTGCACATGGGTTGGTTCATGCCAGTAGATGGCACATCTAACAGAAGTAGCCCAGCTCACCCCAGCATAATTCTTAGTACTTTCAGTGCTAGAAGGAGGACAAGGAGGAGGAGAAGGAAGAGGAGGAGGAAGAGGAGGAGGAGGAAGCAGGTAAGACATATAGGACTCACTATGATCCAGGTACTGTCCTAAATGCTACCTATACAAAGGAGCAAATCTCACTCTCACTCTCTCTCTCTCTCTCTCTCTCTCTCTCTCTCTCCCCCACCCCCCAGGAGTCTCACTCTGTCACCCAGGCTGGAGTGCAATGGAATGATCACAACAATCATGGCTCATGCCAGCCTCAACCTCCTGGGCTCACCTCAGTATCCCAAGTAACTGCAACCATAGGTACATGCCCCACACCCAGTTAATTTTTAAAAATTTTTTGTAGAGATAAAGTTTCACTATGTTGCCCAGACTGGTCTTGAACTCCTGGGCTCAAGCAATCCTCCTGCCTCAGCCTCCCAATGTACTGAGATTACAGGTATGAGCCACCACACCTGGCCTCTTCCTTTCTCTTCGAAGTGATATATATTCTAATCTACACGTGTACACAGAGAAGGATAGTGTCAAGTCTTTTAGCAGTGATTGCTTGTATAGCCATGAAAATTCACTCATGACTGACCCCTTATCAGAGTATTTTAAGATATCATGTCAAATATACTAGATATGCCAAATATTCTAGAGATAGTAATTAAAGAATAGAAATTTAATACCCAGAAAATAAGAGTTTTGTGCCCAGATCATAGTGCACATCTGGAAAATTATTAGAACAGAAACAGCATTCAATTTTGGAAAATATGGAGACAGTTTGACAAAAGTTTTCAATTTTTATTGTTGCCCTTGGAAATTCTCAGACATGAGACAGAGATAAAATATGTGTATATATAAGAAGCAAAGAAACACAACAAAGCTTACATCATTGCATAGACATTATCCAAGACAAAGTCTTGTATCTAAGAGTTTAGTCCCCCAGATAGCCTAATAAGACTGAGGATGATTTCAGATATTTCTGTGCTCCTTGCCCCAATATTGGGATTTAAGAAATATTTGAATTTTATAAAGTCTGTCCTGACCAAACACAGTCTATTCACTCTAGTCTTCTAAGAATGAGTTTTCTTTTTTTCAGTGCCTACTATATTCAAAGAGCTCAATAATTTTTGATGGTGATAAGATTACTAATTTATAGCAAAATATGCATTTTTAACAAAGATATTCCACAGTGAACAAGATCTTTTTTCGTTGAGTTCTATGTTGCAGTCTGGTTTATCAAACAAGACATCTTGTAAAGGAAAAGAGTAACATATTTGGAGATATCTAAGCATTAGTCCAGGCTCTTTAGTGACTTTGGACAGATGTTTCCTGATTAAAAGCCTGCTTTCCACAACTGCAGAAGGCTTCTGGCCCTGGTTACCTTCCTGATTCCTTCTCTTTCTAGCTTCTCTGCCCTTACTACCCTTATGGCTGACTTTTGTCCGTTGGTGAAAACTACCAAATGCTTTATCCCTTACAGAGTTTAATTGAGAGGATCTTCCCACCTCCAACTCCCACTAAAAACAATCAACTGGCTGACTTTCTTGCTCCATCCCAATGCTCATCTTACATAGCACCTTTTCACAGTGGGTCTTCATTGTTTATACTCTATAAGCCTGACTCGGATCCCAATTTTATTTACTTCTTTACAATTATTATCTGAAATTGTCTTATTATGATTCCGTTTACTCAATATTGTTTTTTTGAGAGAGAATGACATTTATTTGAGATCACATTCCTTGCCCACCCTTAAGAATGAGCCTTCTTGGACTTGATGTAAGAGGAACTTCTTTCTACTCCTTTCCACAATAGCCAAAGCTGGCCTCACTACTGTTGGCAGCCAGATTCCCTGCTTGACCTTGAGGTGGTCAAAAATAGTTAATCACACACAGATTCTCTGTGTATGGTTGTGAGGAAGGATTAAGGAGTTCAACTGGGGAAACATAAATGGTGGTGGGGTGGGGACTACTCCTACTCCATGTTTCCATGGTCTCTATCCCTTGCCAGGTTCTGTGAGCAAGCTGGTGCTTGACTCTGTGGGCATAGTGAATAGTTCCAAGCCCATGTGAGGAGGGAGGGAGGTGTTTTCTCCCAACTGACCAAAATTTCTTCTTTTTCTCACAAATGTAAAACCTAGTAGTAAAATAGTAATGCTAAATCCCAATCAATTAATATTCACTGGAAGCCCATAACATTCCAGAACCATGATTCCTGCCCTTAGGAGCTGTATCCTAATTAACCATGAAACTTGAGAGCTCCTTCTCCACATTAACTCTGTGTACCCTTCAAGATGAGGTCATCGTTTTAAGCCTCCCCAAAAGGTGAAGAATCAGAAGGAGAGGAAGGCCAAGATAATGCTGCCAAAGTTTTAAGGTGAGTTTGTAAAACGCCAACTAGAAAAAGACATCTGCAATTTAGTAGGGATATTTCCAGGTCAGAAAGTCCCAACTTGTTCAAATAGTAAGGTGGTCACCAGCTCCAAGCTGACAGCATCAGCATCTATGGGTAACACCAGTCCTTCCATTCTTACATTGGCAGACAGAGGCCTCTACTCTGGAGCCTTGGGGGTGGGGAGGCTGAAACTAGGCTGGAGCCACACCATAGCCTGGGCCTTGATTTGAGCCCTGGCCTTGGCTTTGGCCTTTGGTCAAACAGAGCATGAAAACCTTGGTGATGCAGACATAAATACACTTCCTGAAATCAGAGTAGGCAATATAGGCAAGTTGTTTATGTTTGTAGCTGACATTATTTGGGATCTTGGACTTGACTTCCTTGGGCTTTACAAGGCTCTTGACAGACTCTACCTATGCAGTCATGGCCTTGGCATTGTTGGCCTGTATCTTCTTCAGGCTCTTCTGGTGCTTCCTGGCAAAGTGTGTGTCCCACAGGAACGTGGGGCCCACCCCTTAAGAGAATCGTATCTTTGAGATAGGAGTTTCTTGATGTCATTTCTATTCCATTTTCAGGACTAGTTGTATATCCTGTAGTTTTTAGACATGGGCATGTCTACACCATAGTCTGAGGCTCCCAAAGCAGCTGGGCATGGAAGAGAAGGAAGGCCCAACTAGCTACTTTGCGCTGTTTCTTTTGCCTCTATTATACCAAGAAGTAGAGTAGTTCCTCATAAAATACCTTCAAAAACTGTTATCTTCTATTCTCAACAATGATAAGATATTAATATCTCCATTTTACTGACAGGGAACCTGAAACTTAGGAATAAGTAGCCCCAAGGCCCAAGGTCACACAGAATCAGGACCTAACTGAACTCCTTTGCCTTTCATCTCAGTGCTCTTTTGCCATGATAGCTCCCTGTATGGCCTTTGCCTGGATTTTTTCTTTTGGTTTTTTTAGTCATCTCAGGTTAAATTTCTCCAAAACTGAATTTCTGATGATTCCTTCAGATCTTTTCCTTCTCCTGTTTCCTGAGAGTCATTTTTGATGCCTTGTCTCTCTTACTTCCCCATATCCAATCCTTCACCAAGTCATGACGATTTCACCTCCAAAACACCCCTCTTGCTACTTCTGTCTCCACTACCTGGTGCAAGCACTCCAGATATTTATTTGTTAAATAATTGTTGAAGTGGAATGTGCCCAATTAAAAAGACCAGGAAGACAGAGTAGTTGGGATGTGAGCTAGATTTCCTTTTAAAAATAAAGATTTTGAAAGGTTTCTTTGAAAGAAAATAAGAAAAAAATTAAGCTATGGGTCATCATATTTTCTTTAATATATTGGGAAGTATTGGTGCAAGTAATCAGTAATATCCTCAATTTTCACTTTAACTGCCCTAAGTACAACTGAAATTCTGTCTGGAAGATAGTTTAAGTAGTTTAATGATAAAAGAAACAAATTTTAGATCAATTATCTAGTTTTCCTCTCACAATCAGATAGGCAAGCAGATGATATTATAATTTATAGATTGAAAATGGAGTTTCAGAGAGGCGAAGTGCCTGCCCAAGGTCATACCGCTGAGACTAGAATTCAACATACTCATGCCAACATGGGTGTTTTTTCCCAGTAGACTCTGCTAACCTCTCTAACACATCTTCTCCTCATATTTTAACACAGAGACAATCCAAAAATAGAGAACAATATAGGAAATTCACCAATTTAGCAGAAGCCTGTTGCACATGTACCGTAACTCAGAGACCATGGTTGTTGTCTTCCCTCCTCTTCGTTCTCCCTCTCCTGTTGTTCTAGAGGCTGTGTTTGTGCTCCAAAAAAATTTTTTTAAATGAAGACCTTAATAAGAAACTTTCTTTATTGGTCAAATGACAATCCTGAGGAAGAAAAGAAACCATAATAACATATTTCTATGATACGCTTTTGCACACTGATTCTTTTTGCTCTGGATACAAATTCTTCATTTAGTCACTGTCAATCTTGCTGAATCTTAACTCTTCAAAACATTTTCTTAAATATTGTTTTCAAGGCTGCAGAGAAAAGGGAACACTTCTACACTATTGGTGGGAATGTAAGCTAGTTCAACCTTTGTGGAAAGCAGTGTGGTGTTTTCCCAAAGAACTAAAAGTTGACCTACCATACAATCCAGTAATCCTACTTCTGGGAGTATGCTCAGAGGAACATAAACTGCTGTAGCAAAAAGGCACCTGCACATGTATGTTCATTGCAGCACTAATCATGATAGCAAAGTCATCCATCAAAAGTAGATTGGAGAAAGAAAATGTGGTACATATGCATGATGGAATACTACACAACCATAAAGAAGAACAAGATCATGTCCTTTTTAGCAACATAGTTGCAACTGGAAACCATGATTCTAAGTGAACTATTACAGAAACAAAAAAAACCTGAATACCACATGTTATCACTCAGAAGCGGGCCCTAAACTTTGGACATGTGAGCACAAAAGCAGGAACAACAGATGCTGGGCACTGCTAATGCATTGGTTAACATGTCCATTACCAGAAGGAGAGAAATATTGTTAGAAGTCCAGACCTCACCTGCATGCAATTTACTTATGTACACATATACCTCACACATGAGGAACATAATTTGCTCTGCCAAAAAGACACCTGCACATGTATGTTCATTGCTGCACATTTCACAATACCAAAAGCAGGGAACTAACCCAGGTGCCCATCGATCTAAAATGAAAAAAAAATTTTTTTAATTAAAAAAATATCGTTTTCTCTTATAATCTTTCTTAGAATCAGAAGGCATGTATTCTAAAGAAATTCAAGAAGCAATTTAAAGGAATTTTTTAATTTACTGTTTATGTATATTGGATTAAGTCACTACAAAGCATAATCATGTTGGTCAACTTTCTGTTACCCAGCAAAGTATTTCTTTTTTCTCCAAGTTTATGTTGTTGAAAAATTTACCATGAGATTCCTAAAACCTAGGTCTTATGCTAAAATGCACTCCAAAAGTTCAGACAAAGATAATGAGCTAGAAAATCTCTCAGTGAAGTAGATGAAAATGAAATGTTAGAGCAATTCCTAGGCAGCAGAAAGACTCCAATATTTACATAGTTGCAGTGTGCATACATGGCTTCTACTGTATTTGCTTGTTAAAACTCACCTGGCTTTGCTCAAAACCCCAAATGCAGTGAATTCTAAACAGCACCTAATATGTATTCATGCCATTGGGAAGAGCATCTCTGCAGTTCTTGCCAAGGTCTGTCATTGAATATGTTTATCCAGCTGCATGGCAAAAACATAATACACAGTCATCATTTTACTCAGTCACCTACTCAATATTTTCTTCTATGATTAAATTAACTCATAAACATTACACTTTTAATGCCAGAAAGTCATGGTTCATCCAGTCAGTTGAATAGTTGTTTGTCCATTATCTAATGTTGCCGGGCAGTCAGTCATTTCATTATAGAATTTGAAATAATGAAAATCATTGCATTTACTTAACATGCACAATAAACAGAACAGGATCCTTCCAAGAGTTCCTTTATTATGCAGTGCAAGGCCTAGAAGAAATTTTGTAAGAAGCTCTGAAGAACTGTGGGGACTGTGTTGAAAATGATTATGGTATATGCAAGCAAATCTGTTCTAATTGTCTAAAGTCAAAGACAGAAATTGTGACTCTGTTTGCAGCTGGCACAATTTCTTGCTCAACCAAGTAGGGTTTCAAATAAATACATCTGGCTGGACACGGTGGCTCATGATTATAATCCCAGCACTTTTAGAGGCCAAGGTGGGAAGATCAATTGATGCCAGGAGTTCAAGATCAGCCCGGGCAACAAAGTGAGACCTTGTCTCTACAAAAAATAGAAAAATTATCCAGGCATTGTGGAGTTTGCCTGTAGTCCCAGCTACTGAGGAAGCTGAGACAGGAGAATCATTTGAGTGCAGGAGTTCAAGTCTTCAGTGAGTGGAGACTGTGCCACTGCACTACAACCAGGGCAACAGAGTAAAATCTTGTCTCAAAAAAATAAAATAAACAAATAAACATACCCAATGATCTTACTTATACTTGATTCACTATCAGACTGTGCTCATGAACCCTCTCACTGTTTTTATTTTATTGCATTTTATTGTATTTTTAAGATTTTTTCCTTTACATATCTATGCCCAGTTTGATTTTCGAAAGCAGCCTACAGAAGACCTTACATCCTCATCTTCACGGTACAAAGACTGATACTTGAGAACAAGAATGTGTCTTTGTCCTCTGATGCTGGCCCTAGTGACCACAGCGTGATATGCATCTACATAGGTACCGGACCCTGGACGCAGGAGTCACGTTCCACGGGTCCTTATCAAATCACCTTCTGAAAGAAATATTTATAGCTGGCACTGCAGGGCAGTTAACTTTTCTAGAATTATATCCAGATTTGCTCGATCTTTCTGGGAATAGCCTTGGTTAGCAATTGCTCATAATGTCAATGCTTTTGGAAACTTTTTACAGTCATTTTATTGTTTTTATTTCAAAAATAAAACTTAAAGGAGCTTGAAAAGTAGATTTTTTAGATGATCGCACAATGGCCTGATTTCAATGGTTTCAGTTCTGTGCATTTTACTTTATGGGCACCCACTAAAATTAACCAAAATTAATCCATATTTGAACAAAGACTATGGATATAAATGAGCCCTAACTTCCGAGACTACTCAGTGCAATGCACTAGCTGAAGCGTTTGGAATGCATTGGCCCTGGGAGACGAAGAAGTTTTAGCAAACAACATATGGGCTTTAAAATCTGGAACTATCCAAGACAGAACAAGAGAGTTATTTTCACTTTACTTGTTCCATTTTTTTTTCCTCCAGAAGATGAATGATTTCTAATCACATTTTTATTCTCATCTTTAGAGCTGAATCCTGAATGAACCAGGTTGGTTTAAAACTTCTGGTGAGTTTGCAGCCCTGTCCAATGATTACCTAATGCATTTGTGTCATCTGCTTTCCTTGTTGTATGAAAACACTCTGAGGAAATGTGTAAGTCCATTGAATTGTTCCCAACTCTTATTCACCTTTCAACATGCTAGTTCCTTCCCTTGGCATTGATATCATTATGCATTTGTCAAAGATAGACTGTCACTTTAGGACCTCTATTATGTGCAAGAATTGGCAGCAAATTTTACCACTGGGATTTGCTTATATCCTCTGTATGTTATTGTACTTCTTTGGCATTCAGTAAATTCCATACACCCACTTCTTTGATGTTCATTCCAGTCCCTAAATGTGGAAACAATGACTGAAATGTTGGATCAAAGCATCCCATAGATGGCAAGCAACACAGCTCTCTGATAATTCACCAGAACAGACAGCACCTCCCCTCCCCCACTAAAATCTAGGCCAATAGTCCTCCAAGAACAGCTCTGGCTTCCCCAGTGCAAAGGCACGCGAGGAAGTTAAAGAAAACAACTCCAAGGTTTTAGTAAAAAGAAAGAGATTAAATTGGATAGCTCTATTGAATCTCATGGTCATTTCTAACTATAGAGAAAGCTAACCACTGTTCCAATTGGTTCGCCTGTTTCTTTTCAGGTCCTACTCTAGCAGCATGTGAATTGGGCCAGGCTTTTTTGGGTTTGGAACAATCTCAATATCTAATTTCTGTATCACGCCAGCGGCATAAGATGGCCTAGATTTTTTTAAATAAACTTTTAAAAGAAGAGTTAAAGGGTCCATGAATTAAGGGATCTTTTTAGTAATTGAAAAAACCCCAGAATCACCAAAATTTCAACTATTAACTTTTGCAAACTAGAATTAGCTGTGTTTGCTAATGCTTGTTTTCAATGTTTGCTTTTGCTTTACTCCTGGGATGCCAGTGTAAATAATTACTTCATTCAATTTATTTCACAGGTCAACTTTGATTCATAAGGGCATTAAAGCAGGTAACTCCTTAGGGATGCTGGGAAGACAGATAAACAAGTAGATATGAAACTCTTGGAAGCAGTTGGGGAGGGGGACGCTTTATAAATCCAGGGTATTTTATGGTTATGTTTTCACTCCAATCCATTTGGTATCCAGAATGTGTATAATTAATACACAATGTTGGGAACTATTATAAAAGTACCATAGTCCTGTTAAATATAGTGAAGGAAATAATTGTGTTCGGGGACTCTCATCCTGTGAAAATTAGAAGAATTCCCAGCAGACCGGCATAATTGAGAATTAAGCTGACTGCGCTGAATGGGAAAGAGAGTCATCTTAGCAATGATAGCATGTGTTCAATCAAAAGGTAGAGCACCAAGGAGGTAACTGACAGCTCTTAAAATAATAGTTTCAGATCGTCTCTCTAGATAGGGAGTTTTAACTGCCAGACGTGTGCAATAGTGACATCCAGCGGTTGCACAGATAGTTACAAGTGTATCTCATTTTAAAATATAAAATGTTTTCTATTAGATTCAAGTATCCTGCGTTGTCTAATGTTGTCAATAGTCCTTATCTGACCAGCAAGTAAGTCAGTAATTCAGGTTGAATCCCAAGTAAAGCAAAATGCACTCTGTTTATTTATCAAGTAGATTCCAAATAATGTTATTGTTATATCTTCTTGTTTTTTAATTTTACTAAGCTCGCAGTAGGTCTACTCTCCAAGGGTCTCTCTGGACCTCCTAAGCACACCTAGATATTTTTACAAGCATAAATTAGATAGTGTGAATATTGCACACACAGCAAAAATGGAAGCTGTACTTTACCAGTAACTACTGGAGAATGGGGCATTTGTGAGCCTAAAAAGTTCATTAAGATATTTTCCAAGTGTTTGAATATGAAGAAAAGAAGAAGAGGAAAAAGAAGAAAAGGAAAGGAAAATAAAGAAGAGAAGGGGGCTGGGCTCGGCGGCTCAGCCTGTAATCCCAGCACTTTGAGAGGCCGAGGTGACTGGGTTGCCTGAGCCCGAGCGTTCGAAAACAGCCCCGGCGACTTGGCGAGACCTCACCTCTACAATAAATAAAAAATTAGCCAGGCTTGGTAGCACATGCCTGTAGTTCCGGCTACTTGGAAGACTGAGGCGGAAGGATTGCCAGAGCCCAGGAGCCCAGCAGGTGTGCAGTATCCACACTATCTAATTTATGCTTGTAAAAATATGTTTAAAAAATGTGCCACTGCATTCCAGTCTGGGCGACAGAGAAAGAAAGGAAGGGGGAGAAAGAAGAAAGGAAGAGAAAACGAAGGAAGAAAAGGAATAAAGGAGAGAAGAAAGAACATGACTACATATTGATATTTAAGTTTTGGCAATGGAGATAACAGACTTTCAAAGAAATTCTTGTTTTAAATTTTACTTCTTCAACTGCCAGGTAATTAACTGAGTAATGCCAAAAAAATTTTTTTTATTAAAAAAATCTGGTGGCATTGCCTGTGGTCCCAGCTACTCAGGAGGCTGAGGCAGGAGGATCACTTGAACTCAGGAGTTCGAGGCTGCAGTGAGCTATGATTGTACCACTGTACTTCAGGGTGGAGGACAGAGAAAGACCCTGTCTCTAAAAAAAAAAAAAAAAAAAT
>NW_007043459.1:204138-214224 GCF_000164805.1 Carlito syrichta | reverse complement strand
AAAAAAAAATCAATACTGATACAAAGTACCTAGAATGGGGCCACCTGTAAGAAGTTACTTTGAAAAGCATCCCCCTCCACCAGTATTGGGGAGGCACTCTTACAGAAGCTCGGGATGTCACATTGGCCTGTGTGTCACTGCTGAGCACATCAGATAACTGCTTACCAACTTCCCAGGTACCACCCCTTCAGTTAGACTGTCATCTGTGTTGGGCTTTTTTTTTTTTTTTTTTTTTGAGTTGGAGTCTCACTCTGTTGCCCGGGCTGGGCTCCAGAGATCCTTCCGTCTCAGCCTTCCAAGTAGCCAGAACTATAGGTGCGCTACCACACCCGGCTAATTTTCATTTATTGTAGAGAGGAGTGCTCACCAAGTTGCCCGGGTTGGTATTGAACCCACGGGCTCAGGCAATCCACTCACCTCAGCCTCCCAAATTGCTGGGATTACAGGCTGAGCCACCAAGCCCGGCTGGGCTGTTTCTTAACTGCAGAATCCCTAAATGTTGGAGGGCTTTTCTCCTCAACCATCTGCCCCTTTAAAAAGCTCTCGAGATAGGAAGAAGTTAGAGGCACCCTCTTTCACTTCTTCCTTGCTGGAGGAGAAAAAAAAAATCAAACAAAACAAAGAAACAAAACACCTACCCAACTCTAATAGAAAGTACTAACATCACGATATAACTCCATTAAAAAAAAAAAGAAAGAAAATGTGTTGGATGGCTAGAATGTGTTTGCGTGAAACCTGTGATCTGCATTAAGCAAAGAGTCCTAGGACAAAGAGAAAGGAATGGCTTCCTTTCACTCTGGGAAATGATTCCCATTTGTGTCAGCAAGAGTTTGGGCAGAGTTGCACTGAGACTGAACAGGTGAAGCTGCAGCCTTTAACTAGGTTGGTTTGCTTTTACAAGGGCTTTAAACTGCAAGCTGGATTATCAAAATTCTGAAGTCAAAGAATGTCACCCCCCTGGCACTACTCTCAGAGTATCTCCACTCAGATGTTCCTGGTTTCTTGCTTCTCTTAGTCATTTTCACAGCAGAACTTTATCGTGAATATATGGAGGATTAACATGTCCAGGTCTCACCTCTCCCTTCAATTCTGCAGGACTGGCTCTTATCTTATCTCATTCACCCTTCAACCCTGATTGGATGATTTCTGGAGTCAAGCAGGAGCCCACTGGGAATGAAGATCGAACTTTCCCTTAGATGCAGGGACCTTCTGCACCCACATTTGCCAGGTCCACCGCATTACCGGCTCCTGCCAGTCCGAGGAGCAAGAGGCCGGCATGAAGAAACTATTTCCTTCTTTCCTCCCTAAAGAAAATGCCTGTTTCCAAAGCTTTCTTCAGTATTTTAGTACCCCCAAAAAGCAGTTGTACCACATGCATATTCTCTCCTAGCCCGAGGCTCCAAGTATAGTTTTACTACAGTATATAATCTAATAATCCATTTAATTTCTTTAGAGAGGTGTTATATATACAGGTGGCATTTGGATGGAATCACACGCCATAAACCTGTCTGCTCCTATCCAGGTTCAGAATACAGAAGAAGAATCTGTTTTACAGGCCTTCTAGAATTTTTACATGGTCAATTGGCTGGTTTTTGTATTCTGGAACATATGAGAGCATCTGCAGGGAAAAATATATATAAATCCTATAAAATGGTGGCAGGATTTCTGATTTACTGATAGTGCTGGTTTGAATTTTCACAAAAATATTTAGCTATAGGACAATGTATTAGGCGTATTCTTAAAGGTAAATAACTGCAGCCAATAAAAGTTCGGCCTATAAAGGGTCCCATCTTCTACTAGTTTTCTGCACCGAGAATTACTACCAGTATAATCATGGCTCCCTGCACACTAATATTTCCTCTGATACAGTATGATCAATGTTGTGGAAAAACATTTATTATATTTCTTCTAGCTACTTAAAGGCATTACTGAATTATGGGCATCGCAAAACGAATCCACTGTGCATTTTTTCTTTATGTGACGTTTTTACAATCTTCATTTTCTGCTTTGCAGCCACTGAGCTATAGAGAGCCACACTCCGTCCCTCTTACAACTGCCACTGGGGCCACCCTCTCCTTTCTGCTTTATTACATCTGAAATGCACTTCATATGATAACATTCCTTTTCATTCTATGCTGGACTCTGATTTGAAAGGGAGAAGTTATGAAAGAAATTAAACAATCAGTGTTGTTAATAACAGTTCTTAATCTCCTTACTTAACAAAGGTTATGAAGTTTAGACTGAGAAAAGGACGAGGGGAGGAGATGGTATTTTACAGATCATTCCAGAAGAGCTGATGAACTCGGAATGGGTGTGGGTTTTGCAGTTTTGACATTTAACAATTTTATTAACATATTTGCTTATTATGCACCTTAGTCCACAGGATCTGCAGCTGGGTGAGAGTGTCCAGCCAACAACCCGTGTCTCAGGCCCTGCCAGGGGATGAATCAATTAGCAAGAGAAGCAATGATGCAAATGCTCCGGGGTCACTTGGGATGCTGTTTGCCTTTTTGATAGAGAAAGCACGCCATAAATAACATCACACCTCAGGAAATCATTCCGGGAGGCCCAGATGCCGGCAGGGCTGCTGCCGGGGACGGAAGGAATCATTTGCACATTGTGTGTATTTCCCCCATCTCAGTCAATGGAAGATTTGTAGGAAAATCAAAGTATTTCAAAGGAGGACAGTATGTGGTAACAGAGACATGTTTAGTAATTTTTTTAGTACCAGAACCAGTGATTTATGACCCAGAGTTACAGCCAACTTTATTACAAAAATGACTTCACCCATAATAACCTTATTCAGGGCCCTCTGGAGAATGATGTAGTACCCAATAGCATTAGAATCTAGCAAATATTCACAGACAATTCCCGCCTCCGTCTCCATTTCACTTCAACTCGCTCCCTCAGAAGCAGGCTACCCCCTTTACCTGCTGGGAGAAGTGGAGTCCCAGGGGATTTGCCTGGATCAGGCATTTATGCCAATCTGGGACAGAAAGCTACCTCCTGGGTCTCAGCCATATCTTGTCCAACCTTGTGCCTTGAAGACTAACAAGCAGAAGACACTCATTTAACCTTCATTTCTTCCCCACACAGAGCCTTCTTCCCTCCCTGCACTCCCCTGCTATTCTTGAGCTCAATCCCCATCACCTGAAAGGAGCTCCAGGAGGCTCCCCCCCTTTTAATTGCCATGGTAACCAAGGCCTGCACTAAAACCGCCAAGGCTGGGTGTCCAAGCAGGGTCCCCTGGGCGTACCAGGATCTAGTAACTAGCCTTCCATCTTATTAAACTCTGGTGTCAGTTCCTAGCAATTGTTTTAAATTTACACTCTCAGAGTGGCTTAGTGGGATTACATGTCCATTTGCATTAAAACAGGTTTCTGTCATTAAACTGCCATACAATAAGCTTCCTTGGGACAAATTAATGAGCTCTAAATATCATCAAGTGGAAGTTCACTTCGCCAAGACAGCCAACGAGGGGGGCAGAAGGAAGTGGCTGCTCAGAATCTTAGCCCAGGAGAACTATAAGTGCCAACTAAAGAGGGGTCTTGTCCTGTTTCTTCATGGAAAGATAAGTGGTCCTGATTTAGAGCTGATTGGGGAGATCTGGCAACATTCTCCCCATTTGCCAAAATCCTACAGCTCATCTTCTTCTATTCCGTTTCAAATATGCTTTTACCCTTGACTTTGCTGAAATCTGCTGATGAGTTACTGGCCTCTTTTCTCTGTGACGGTTTCTCGACCTCATTTTCTTTATCCCGTTGTTTCTCTGTCCTTGAGGAACTTGTGTTTTATCCACGTGGCTTGGGGACAACATGCACACGGCACAGCTCCATGTGTAGCTAGGATGCTTGTTCCCTGAGTCTAAGATGCCTGTGTTATGGTCGATGAACTGTCTGGCTCCTAGTCAGGGGCCTGGGTCCTGGAACACTAGTCCTGATAAGGAACTCCTCACCTAGCCAACCAGGAATCAAATAGGAACAGGGATGAGTCTTCAAAACTGGAGTTGCACCGCTCACAAGTGTTGCCAATGGGTGTTGCCGCAAATACATACACATGTCGAAGTAGAAATTTTTCATCAAAAAGAAATAAATAAGCCTGCCAATCTTTTTTATGTAAAAGAGATAAGACTGGCTGCTAGACAGACTTCCTGATCCACATAGGCTGTGATCTCATCTCTGTGTAGCCTTAACAGGGGACAGTAAAGTATGATTGAGACACTGCTATATTTAGGAATGACAAGATGAGCATTATTAATAGCTTAATTGACATTAAGGCAATTACCCCTACCCTTATTACAGTTTGTAGAATTACACAGAAAATATTGGCTAAGCCCTTTTTTTCCCTAGAGCTACCCAAGGATACAGCATTTTATTTCATGCCAGATCCCAGCTTTGACATTAGATACTTAGCCATAGAATGATTCCAGTAAATCATTATAAATGCATTATAATAAAGATGTTATGAGCTATCAGATATTAACCCCCAACCCCTAAAGAGAGATAAATAGTCCAGTTGCATGATTCTCACTTTTGTTTCATAAGAAATAAGCTTTTGCAAAGAGCAACTGACTAATGAATTATAAAATGGTGTGTTGAGCTCAGATAATTAAACAATGCATTTTAGTGTCTAGTGCAGGATGAACACTAAATCATACACAAATAAAAAAGGGAAAGACCTAAGCCCCAAGCCCAAGTCCTATTTTCTAATAATGGTAAGGTAGGTTTATAGTCCAGAAGTGCTTCAACTCTTTTCTTTATCTGATTAGAAGAGCATATCAAGTATAAGATCAAGGCACAATAGGTAAACTAAACCAAGAGTTAGAGCAAGAATTCTGGAGGTGCTAATTTCAGATAAGCCCACAAGATTATTTTAATGGAGATATTACTTGGAGATTGCTTTCTTCCTCCCACAAAGTGTTAGTGGGGCAAAAGTCTAGACAAACCTAGAAGTTTTCAAATCTCCTTATACTTTCCAATGCTTATATTTTCTTTGAACTCATAGTAAAGAATATCAGCGGGGCAGGAAGGAGGTGGAAAGCTGTGATATTGATGATGGTCTTGGCCTTGTAGTGTTGGAAAGTCAAATGCATGTTGCAAAATCGTATCTATGCTGTGGTGGTGGAGGAGTGGGGAAGTTAGTTGAGGTTTCAACTATTACCCTCAGGTATGTTCTCATGCCCAGCAGGGCTCCATCTAGTGGTCAATCCTGGATCACCATGGCGTTTCTCCAGCGGCCCCATGCAGGGCTAGTTTGTCATTGGCTGCCATTTTCTACCATGACCTGGTTTTGCTGCATGATTTGAAGCTGTGCCTTAGCATGCCCCGAATCTGTGTTCCAGCGTCTTGAAGATGTGGTGACTGCCTCAAGGTGATCTGTTTCTTTGTCAAGTAGCACGCCATAAAGGACTGTGTGGCCAAAATCAAGATGACCTTGGACCCTGTGTGGGCCATGACCACCTGTGCTGGTGAACAGGGCTTACCTGGAGCACCTGGTAAGTGATGTACCACGTGGAAGGCCCTCTCCAGTGCTCCTGTCAAGCGGGACCACACAGCCCCATCCTCCCTCCTCTTCCATAACTCCACGTGGTCAGCCACTGCAGGTTCATTGATCTTTCAAAGGCTTATTTTCTTCAAATGTAAAATGAAGGTAATAATAATGCCTACCCATAGGGTTATGTGAAGATTAAATGAGATTGGCTATGTAAAGATTTATCTGTGCAAAGTACCTATTACAGTAAGCCCACAATTGAATGTTATCTATTTTTATTTTAGTTATATTTTGCTTCTTCTCTCTCCACTCTACATCTCCTAACTCTCTCTCTCTCTGTCTCTGCCTCTCTCTCTCTCTCTCTCTCTCTCTCTCTCTCTCTCTCTCTCACACACACACACACACACACACACACACACACACACACACACACACACACATCCCTGAAGGCAGAGACTCTCATCTATTCACTCAAGTATACCTTGCCATGTCTAGCACAGTGTTTTACTTGTGATGCACATTCAATATGTGCTTGCTACCCTGAACAATATAATAATAATAACAGCAACTAGTAATAGTAAGTGGTTTCCTGACCGTTTAGTATGAGCCAAGCACTATGCTAAGTATCATCACCTCATTTAATTCTCACAAGTATACAAGACAAATACTAATTCTCACCTACAGGAAAGTAAAGCTTAAAGACATTATGTAACTTGCCCAAGGTCACACAAGCTTGTGAGTGGGCAGCCAAGATGCAAAGCCAGAATCTCAGCTTTTAGCTGTCACTGTGTCTGGCTGATTTCATCGACTTTCTTCTCTTTTACACTGGCCCTGGCAAGGGATCAGTCATGAGCATGTACCACTCTTATATGGATAACCCTTAAGACTTCGATCTTTGGGGTTCCAGGAAGTCCAGAAGTGAATGCTAACTTTAGTTTATAGCTGCCTAAAGGCACTTGTCTCAAAACTCCTGGGACATTATGTAAAACCATCCCAAAAGACTTTGCAATTGCACACCCCATAAAGTTCTAAAAGAGTGCGTCTGAGGGAGGTAATGCTCTTGGTTATGCATTCAGGTTGGTGGCCACAATCGATGGGTCTGTGCTGTCATCCTTTAAACCCTGGCTTACTGTCAGCCTCGCTCTGCCACACTGACTGTCACAGGTGAGGGATGGGCTCCCAGTCTTGGCTCAGAGCACTTAGGCTTCCTAATGGCCCAAGACTCACAAACCCCACACCTCCCTTAATTAAAAAAGTAAATTAAAAGGAGTATTTCAACCTTAGAGATGAATTATCTTAGTAATTTAAGATTGACATTTTACTGGGTAAAAGGACATGAAAGAGTTTATTAAAAATACTGCCTTCACAAACAAGAAACTAGGGAAAGGATTGCCCTTATGTTGGGAGGGGTTTGTGTAGCAAGAGACACTCTCTCAAAATAGCAATGGACGGGCTAAGAGTGAGAGGTGTATTGCTGCAAATCACAGGTCAGCCGCTTGTTCTAAACTTGTCCTTCAAGCACCTCAGCTAGACATCTGGGATTTTCTATAGTCTTCATTTCAAACCGATCATCCTGAGTGCTGTGATGGACACTACTAATGTCACCAAGAGTTCAGCAATCTTTTCTCCCAGGTATATAGAGATTATACTGCTTGGTTCCTTTGGATAGGCCATGTGATCTGTCTGTTGTGGGGAGCAGGCCCTATTTGTCACTTCTAGGCCAAAGCATTTGTCACTTCCAGACCAAAGCATTTTATTTGAGTTGGAGGAAAGGCCCTCCAGTTCTCTCCTTCCCTGCAGAAGTAATCTTGGAAGCATATGTTGAGATGACAGAGTACCTGATACACTAGATCCTGGAATGACTTAATGGAGCCAAGTCCTCCCCAGGCCCATGTTGGACATGTAGCATCAGCAAGAAATAAACTTTTATTGCATTAAGCCACTGACGTTTGGAGGTTGTTTATTACCACAACAAAATACAACCAATCCTGACTAATCCAGTAGCTGACTTTTTGTCTACAAAATGTGGCCCTTCTTTCCAAGTCACATTATTATTTTTCCATGACTTTATTAACTCATTAAATGGCCAGCTCACTTTTTCATCCTAAAATTGCCACCGTAACCTCAAATTGGGCAAAGTGGTGGTTTGCTTTTTATTCATTGATAAATATTGCTACTGTGGACTAAGTGAGGAAAACAGAAGAAGACAAGTTGGCCATTTGAAAATAACATGGCAGGCCCATGCTTCTCTGTAAGCTGTGGTCCCCTCCCCAGTCTGAAGGAAGTGGATCCCCCTTTTCTCTCTCTAATCTACTTTCTAAATAAACCACATTTTTCGATGTAAAAAGGGAAAGAAAGAAAATAACATGGCATAGTGTAATAATGAAAAAGAAGAGGACAAGTAGGAAAAAAGAAAAGGACAAAAGAAAAAATACAGAAAAGAAAAAAGTAGAGAAAAGAAAACACAAAAATGACCAATTTTTTTCAAGTTAGCTATAACCAAATGCTTGCAGTTGGGTTCCTCTCTAGAAAGCATCTCTCAGGATGTCTTTGATCCTCTGCACCTATATGTGTATGTGCCTAGAATGCCAAGGTGCTCAAGGTGCACAGGAGATGTTGATTGAAAGGTACATAAAGGAATGAATCTCCATTTTATAATCTTAAAAACATGTATTACTGTAACAGGTCTATGACTATGAATGGGCATTCCTATTGCACATTGAAAGGCAGTGCAGGAAGTGAGAAGGGAACTGGAAATAAATGAGTTTGAATAGCTCTTCATAACCTTTAAACTTGAGTCCTTGAAAAGAGCAACTATGGGTCAGAGCAATAATTCTTTGTCCTAGAAACAGGACACCACTGATAACTCAGAGCAGTCTGTTGAATAAAGCGTTTCAAATAAACTGGTTAGAAATGTCCTTGTTTTGTTTGCCTCTGCCTGAGAACTGAGGGTGCAATTAGCACCAAAGTGTCTATAGCCTCAATGTGGTGAAGGCAGGGGAATGGAATAAAATTTACTAAATAATTTATTTTTGCAAAACTTTGAATGGAGCAAGGAATGCCAATGTTCCAGAAGAATAAAAAAGAAGACTTGTGAGTCATTCTACTGCTATGACAAGTGGGAACCCCAGTAGAATGTTTATCAGGTGATGGAGTAATTCACTTTTTTCTGAGACTAACTAAAGTTCCATGGTAAGGGTTGGCCCCCCCAACCCCATGCAAGGCTGCTCACAGGTAAAGTTAATGGAAGGCAGTTCTAAGAATATAGAAGAAAGTTTACCCTTCCTCTGGCAGACAGTGTGCTTCTGGGATCTCTAATGTGTGGGTTTGTGTGCCTGTGCTCTCATGCAAAGCTCAGATGTCTAGGACTTAAGATGAGAATGGAAAGTGCTGAATCAGCAGAAAGCTTCTTCAAAGTAGGCTGAAGGAGGATGACTGCAACGTTTAGCCTGGAAAAATATACTACACAGTGGGAAGTATCCCTGTGGATCATGTAGAAACACCAAAAAAAATACTGGTCCATCCTGGCTACAGTTTTAAAGAAAGGGAAGATATCTTGACATGAACATCTCTTGGAGATGAACACACCCTATACATCCTAACTGAAATCCATCATCTCCCACCAGGCATCCCAAGCCCTACATTCCTCTCTCATTTCTTGTCAAAGAAACAAGCTGTTTTCCCTGACTTAAATTCTCAAAATCACAAGCTTCTCTTCCCTACTTTCCCTTCATTCGAACTTTTCCCCTTCAAAATGTTTCTTAAACTCACTCTTATCTTCACCCTGCCAGGGCATATGTCTAGCAGGTCTACCTCATTCAACATCATTGACTTTCTACAGAAAACATAAAACACAAATAACAAACTACTATCCTATAATCCATGGCAGAAATGATCACTGTTATAGTAACAATGGTCCCAAGAGCTAGATTTCCCAGATGGTTCAAATTTCATGTAATTTTATCATTTTCAATA
This sequence comes from Carlito syrichta, assembly GCF_000164805.1. Classification (NCBI taxonomy): domain Eukaryota; kingdom Metazoa; phylum Chordata; class Mammalia; order Primates; family Tarsiidae; genus Carlito; species Carlito syrichta. Next base: position 204,759 of record NW_007043459.1, on the reverse strand, counting down.
AAATAAATTGTTAAATTCATTATCTTGAAAGGTAAAAACCTTTACATATTACTTGATTCTTTTTCCCTCTAGTGTTACTTTTTCCCTTTGATTTTCCTCCTTTTTCATTCAAGCAACTGGATAAGTTTCTGTTCTTCACTCAAGGAAAGAATAAGACAATTAAGGAGAGTTCTCTTCTTGACTTGCATATTTCCAAGGCCTTGCCCCTTGCAGAAATAAAGACTGAGGGCAAAAGCAAAAGCATTGGGAGAAAATATGAAGATAATGTAGGCTCTACACCTCCACCTCTTACCAAAGAAAGGATCCCCAGGATCAGGGGAGGAAGAAGACAATGGGAACAGAGATGTTGGTGGACTTGGGTTCCCAAGAATAAGTATTTGGGTCCTAGCTGGGCTCAGTAGCTCAGCCTGTAATCCCGCGCCTTGGGAGACTGAGGTGAGTGGATTGCCTGAGCCCGCGGGTTCGAGACCCGCCTGGGCAGGCGAGACCTCATCTCTACAATAAATTAAAAATTAGCCGGGCATGGTGGTGCACGCCTGTAGTTCCAATTACTTGGAAGGCTGAGGCGGAAGGATCGCCAGAGCCCAGCAGGTAGAGGCTGCAGTGGCCAGGAGCGGCCAC
>NW_007043459.1:198650-204105 GCF_000164805.1 Carlito syrichta | reverse complement strand
CACTCCAGTCTGGGCAACAGAGTGAGACTCCAACTCAAAAAAAAAAAAAAAATTTGGGTCCTATTCACCAGTTTCAGATGTGAGAAGGTGGTAAGACCCTTATTGTGGTTTATGGAAGCAGAGGTGAAGGGAATAAAAATTAGTAAATTGATATAGTCACTTTGAAGGTTGAAGCACTGGAGAAATTTTTACACATACACATAAAGAGATTTGTACCAAAAAAAATTTATTGTAACTTTACTTCAAGTGGAAAAAACTTTCCAACAACCTAAATGACCATAATAGGGGAGGAATAAGTTAAAATGTGAAACTGTGTTGACAATAGACCATTGTATAACAACTAAAAGAAATGGTTAAAACAATAAGAAAATATTACAGAGGAATTTAGGTTGTAGAATTCAACTGGCTAACAAGTCGTAAGAATTCAACTCCAAGTGTCTCATTTTATAGATGAGAAGGATTGAGGGACTTGAAGTTTAAATCGTTTCTTAAATTGTTTCTTAAAATCAGGCTGTTGTTTAGATTCCCAACCTGGCCTTTTGTTCATGATGTCATCAGATGACCCCAGCTACCTGGTATAGTTTTCAGTCTATTCCAGGAAGCAAAAAGTCACTCCCTCTGATCTCCCTAGTATGCTTACACAGGAGAACAAAGGGGGGGGGAGAAAAGGGAAGAAGAATGAGAAGATGTTGCCCTTGCTCTGGAGATCACAGTGCAGATGAACAGAATCACAACATGAACCCATAAAAGCTACTTAAGTGACACAGTTCTCCCACATTCCCAGCCACGGGGTCTCTTGATCCTCTCTAGATCTCCATTTTCTTATTAGCAAAACAAGGGGTTCAACTAGAAAGAATGATCATAAATCCCTGAAGTTCAAAACATTATCCTTGCAACAAATCTAACTTTTAGCTATGAAATCTAAACTGTGTAAAGTTTGCTATTGAAATCTACAACCACAAAATAATTTTTCACCCACTTTTTCCAAATCTTTTGTCTATACCCTAACATCTTCTTCTAGTTGCTCAAACCTAGAGGCTATATCTGATGCTTCTTTTCTGACATAGTGTTTCATTTTCAGCACTTCTGCAAATTTGTGGGAGGAATCTTCTGCCTGAGCTTTCAACATACATACCACACAAAAATCTCAACACTAAATGACACTCCAGGCACTTATCTAAGAAAGATCATGTCAGTGGAGTAGACTTGGCTGCATCTCTCTGCAAGTGTGTGGTGGGAGTGAAGGCTCCACTGGAGGCGCTGACCTCCTGGCATGCTCTGGTGGGCTGGAAGAGAGTGGGAGTCAGGAACTCCATGTTAAGTACTAATTGTGTGACCAACTTGGGCTGTGACATTAGAAGCAGCTATTCCACCTCTAGGCTTCTTTCTCAAAGGAGGAAGTTATAAAGAGAAAAAGTTATCTGAAAAGTACATCATGCTCTAGAGGTCAAATGTTACAGTCATTAAGAAAGCAAGAGAAGACAGCTTCTTCTCCAGCCGTGACGGGTTCACTCATGGTGTCTCCACCCACACTGCCAGTGTGTCACAGCCCTGCCACAGAAACACAGTGACTTCCACTCAAATGGCTCAAATTCACTTTCCACATTTAAATAACACTACTTTTTGTAATATTAATGGTTTATTCGTGTGACCACCCATGAGTGAAGGGCACTTCCGTCTCCCACATCTTTAATGGCAAATAATTAATGATGTGTTAGAAATTAACAACAATTAACAGTGCATAGGAACAATGACAGAAGGTCAGAGACTCTGAAGAAATATGATGCTTAGCATCTCCCACAGAATCTTGCAATTTCAGGGAGGGAGACTCCAGGAGAATTTTTTCTCTTAAATATCTTGCCATTATAGTGACTTTTCAAATGCGAAAAACTTCAACCAATACATCTTAATAATACAGATTTCTCTTATGAACCATGAGAATTAGAAGCCCTAAAATGTCTCCCTCAGGCACAAATACAACTGTTGCTCCCTAACACGGGCCCAAATTCACTCATTTTAAAAGAGTAAGCATGTATAAGAAAATGATTAGCAGTAGCGGAAAACTGCTAGGGGAGGGAGGGGCATACCTCATCAACAAGGGTACCTGCATGATCAATGTTTGTATACCTAACCCTGAATTGTACCCCACATCTTTATAATAAATAAATAAACTTTTTTTAAAGAGTAAGCATGTTGAAGGAAGTAAACAACTACTTGGGACTTCTATTAAGCTTGCTAATTTTGCTAAACAAGCAAAATAGTATACATATTACACTTTTAGCTTAGCGTTAATAAGCATTGCCTGAAATATAGACCAAATTTCTAATTTAGCAATTATGTGATCATTTTAGAATGTAATAGATTCCAGTAAATTTCTGGAGTTAACTCTTATTTTGAGTAACATATAAATATATATCAATTATGGAAATTATATGTGTATAATTTTTGTGTTTAACAATAAGATCTCTGCAAATATTATTGCTCTTTATAGGCAAGTTAATTAATAAGTTGCCTTAACTTTGTCTAGATGATATATAAGTTTCAAAGTATATTACTACTCAGGTGTTATCTCTCAGCCTCATTCTATGTGCTTTCCCCCATTTTCTAAAATACAACCAGAAGTCCTCCAGCCAAAGTCTCATGTATATCCCAACTTTGAAAACAAAGTCAGAGAAAGTGAGTTGAACTCAAATATACAAATTGATGATCTAACCAAGGGTATCCTATCATAGAACAGGCATGGGATATATATATTCTGCTTCTGCCCACAAAGTAATTATAATTATAACTACATTACCTGTAATTATAATCATAATTTATTATATTCCTGCAGTGCTTTAGAGCTTACAGTGTACATTCACAAACATTAATTATTTAACCTCATCAGTACCCTGTGAGGCAGGCATAGCAGAAAACCCGTAAAATTAAGCCAAGGGCTGCACATTGAGCCCAGATCTATGGCTTCCAGGTGGCTGGTTCCTTTTTTCTCTCCCAAGATTATCCCCTGAGATCAAGCTTATTCTGGAAATGAGAAAAGAACCCATTCTCTGCTCCTTGGTCAAGCAAATTTCAAAACAACGAAAGTGATTTAAAGGGAAGGAAGGGGCCAGAATTTGGGGCCAGGGTTACTGATTATAGCTATCTGAAGGCTCTGAATTGACTGAGATGTACAGGAGCAGTTGGCAGGCCCTGATCCTCAGTCCATATTTTCACAAATAAGAGTAGTTCACAGAATGGCAGACTTTTGGAGCCAGAATAGCAAGCATTGATTGCACATCTAGGATGTGCACATTGCTGAAAATGCAGAGAGCCCAGGCTCCACAGCAGCTTATGGTAAATAGGAAGAAACTGTCATAATGAGACCTTGCAGTTCAGCCTTGTGCAGGATAGGAGGTCAAATGTACACTTCTGCCTGCCTTTCAAGGTTCTCCTCCCCCCCCCCCCCCCCGCCAAAGTCCACAAATCCTGTTGGACATATAGCACACATATCTTTCTTTTTTTTTAGCATATTTTTTATTTTAAAATTTTGGGGTACAGTTAAGGGTTAGGTATACAAATATGCATCGTTCAGGCACTCTTGCTGATAAGGGGTGTCTCCCTGTCCCCAGACAGATATTGACTACCATTAATCCCACCTCCCTTCCCCTCCCTACCCCCCATAGTTTCCCACCACTGTCAATCCTTTTCTTATGGTAATACATCAGATGATCAAGGTCCACTATATGAGTGAGAACATGTGATACTCAGATCTTTGTTTCTGTGAGAGGTCACTCAGTATTATAGACTCTAGTTCTATTCAGGTTGCTGCGAAATTCATGATTTTGTTCTTTTTTATCGCTGTGTAGTATTCCATCATGTATATACCATATTTTTTAATCCAGTCCTCTTTTGATGGACAGCATGGTTGGTTCCAGGTTCTTGCTATTGTGAACAATGCTGCGATAAACATACATGTAGCACACATATCTTTAAGCTTGTTTCCCATGTGCCTTAATAAATAGCCTATCCATACACCCTCCCACAATGATACAACTCTCTGTTCCTGTTCTTGAGCTCCTCTTTTATGGGTTCTTGGTGGTGTTGATGTATTCAAATCCTGCCCAGCCTTCAAGGCCCAGCCCAAGGCCCACTTCCCTCCATCAAATATAAGGAAAGGTGGACTTTGACGCTTTTATGGAGCACTTACAGTCTCCTTGGTGAAGGAATTTGTGCTCAGGTAACTATAGTAGAAGTTGTCAACAGTGCTACTTAAAGTATAGATAAACCAATTAGCATCACCCAGGGAACTTGTTAAAAATGTTTATTTTGGGACCCCACCACTGGCCTACTGAATTAGGATTTCTGGGGATGGCCCAGAGGTCAGTGATTTATCAAACCCTTCAGGTGAATCTAATGAATATCAAAGTTTGACAGCCCTTGCCTTAAAATAAGTGAATTCTGTAGAAAGTCAAAAGAGGGAGCAATTTACTTCCAGTGCAGTTTTCAGGGAGTAATTTGCTTCCAGGGCATTTTAGGGGTAGCCCTTTAAGACTGATTAGATTCAGACACTTGGAGAGGGAGAGCAGGCATTCCACAGGTAAAGACAATGTGAGCATAGGTCTAAATCTAAGAAGGCACAAAGTGTAGTCTGGAAACAGAGAGGACTTCCATGTGGCCAGAGCCTAGGATGGATGGAAAGGAGTTACTGGCAGTCAGGTTCCAAATAATAATAATAACTAACATTGTTTGAGCCCTTATTATATCTCATGTAGATTTCTGACACTTTATTTACAGGGATTATTTTATTTTATTCTCACAACCCTATTGAACAGAAAATGTTATTAGATCTTCACTTAAAGAAAAAGAAACTGGTACTTGGAGAAAGTAACTAAATTGCCCAAATCACACAATTTGGGTCTGAATTTTTATAGCAATAAGAATATAAATTGAGTTTGGAGCTTGGCGGCTCCAAGATCACAGCTTGACTCTAGGACAATCTGGGAGCCATCAGGGGATGGTTAACATACAAACAGATTGTCAGCCAAGAGACCAGTATTATGGCAGCCATAATCCAGGAGAGAGATTATGAGAATGAGGATTAGGATTGGGACCATGGTAATGAAAAGGAAGAGGCAGATTCCAGACAGTGTGGGATTGGAGGTGCAGGACTAGATCAGGAATAAGATGGAAGAGGCAACGAAGAGGCTGGAGTCAAAACTGATCTGGGCTCTTAGTATGGGAGGAAGCTGAAGTCATTAACCAAAGCAGAAATCAACAATAATGACAACAAACACTCATCCTCTTCTTCATAATGAATTTTATTTAATTAGCACGTATATACTAGGAATTTTTCTTTTTTCTTTCTTTTTTTGGGGGGGATTTTCTATTATTTTATTGTTGTAACAGATTTTTTTTAAAAGACGTGAGGTAAAATTCAGGGTTAGGTATACAAGTGTTCATTATGCAGGTACCCTTG